>NW_005188453.1:7939-18773 GCF_000239375.1 Pundamilia nyererei
CAGTACAGCTTCTGAGGTAACTGTTTACAAGATGTTGTATCCTATTCAAAAGTTCTTTGCAATTTTACATTGATAAACATTATCCTTAACATATTTGACCCCCATAAAGTGCTATGGCCATCACACTGTCATTTAGAATTGTTTTAATAACTCGTGTCTTAAGTCATTCCAGCACACAGAAAATAAAAAAGCTGTGTGGTTCATTTTTACATCACAAAATGTTAGAAATAAAAGCCGTTCACAACAACCCGTAAGGCTGGGAGTTTAAAATGCAAACCAATCGAAGCAGAAGTAGAAGACTATAATGTCACAGAGCACACGGTGTCTAATTATTGTGTAGACATTTATAAATAGCTTAATAAAGATGCTTAATTTCTTAAGAAATATGCAGGTGGAGTGGTCTTTACCAAAAGTAGAAGTTACATCTGTTGCTAAACCACTGTGCACCACAACTTTAAAAATCTATGATGTGTGAGGCTGTGCAAATAAAGGGGGACTTCTTGAACCTGCTGTTGTGCTGCTTTTTGAGTGTTTGAACCGAGCGTGTGACAAACCAACTGTTGGGGGTTGTGGATTTGACACCTTACCATTGTGAAAGTGGGGAAACATGCTTCTGGCTGAGCATACGATTTCTGCTTACAGCTTAGAATCTCAGTTCTAAATGAAATTCAGATGTTTTTTTAAGCATGGCTAATGTATACTTTGACTTCTAAGGCACACACACACACACACACGCGCAGAGAGAGAGAGAGAGAGAGATCATTAATACAAAAGATTGCAGCAGGTTTTGGATTTTCACTCTTTGTTGGATTTAATATGAACAGTCACATAAAATTAATTCCAGTTTTTTTGCCACCCATTTGCTCCTCATCTGGGCTCGTCGGGGGAGCTATTTAGATGAGCGATGATGCTTCCACCAACGCTGAATTATTGCGTTTGACTTCACGTCAGTCTTCTAGCATAGTCATAAAGTGTGAGTGTATGCCTGCTGGGATAAAGTGTGTAATGGCTGCCTCTATTGTTTTCCCTCAGGAGGAATGTGGGACGAGAAGGAGCAGTGAGCACGGGGAGTGCAGGGACACTGGAAAAAAATTTAAAAAAGTAAAATTAGGTTTGATTAAATTAAACTCTTTTGAACAGCAATGAAATCTACCTCTCTGCTGATGTGTTCCAAACAAAAAATGCTTTCTACATGGCCAAATTGTGTGCTAACTACCTCACACCGCCTTGTCTAGGGTCCGAAAAACATTAAAACGATATGCCCTGCAGCAGTTGTGAAGTGACGAGGAAAATACTGTGTGTCTGATGGGGTGTTTTTATATAGGTGGACTTTGTTTCAGTTGACCTCTGACATGCAGAGATAAAGAGCAGGTTGTAAAGAAAAGTGGAAACTATAGAGGTACAGTGTGCACCTTTCTATGTGAACATTAGGGTGTGTGTCCTCGGATGCTCTTGTTAAGGAAACAACCAGTGTTGTTTTTTATGACTTGTTTTGCTGACTGTTGGGCGGCCACTTGTACCCCCTATGTTTAATCATCAAGTCTTACTGTTGCAGTACGACTGCCACAGCTATATTACTACTACTGGAATATATACTTAGTACTCCAAAGTTAAGGTTGTATGGCGTGTCTATGTAGCACGAGTTTGCGCTAGGAGGTTGAAGTTGGTGGGGATATACTGCGGTCACCTTAGTTCAGAAATGGGACCAAGTAGATGGGGTGGGTGGAAACTATGGCCCACAAATGTGGTTGTTACACCTTGTGTTATTGTTCCTGTGTTTGTTTGCTTTGCTTTTATGTGGGCTTTTGGGGGGCTTTTTATTTTTTTCTCTTCTTCTTCTACTTCTTTTTTCTCTTTTTATTGTTTTGTTTGCATTTTTTTTCTCCCCTCCTAGTTACAGTCATCTTGTCATAGACCAGTTTTCAGTAAAACATATATATGGCTGGTTATAGCACTAACAATAGTAGTGTTAGATTTTTGTCTTGGAATGTGAAAGGCTTGAATGGTAAAGAGATTTCGGGTTCTCAGTCACTTAAAACATCTCAACGCAGATGTAGCTTTTCTCCAGGAGACTGATACTAGAGCCAGATAAGTGGCAATCTTAATTAGCAATAAAATACATTTTTCTCTCTCTACATTGATTGCTGACAAAAATGGACGAGATGTAATTGTTGTAGATGATGAATAACCCAGTTGTTTTAGTGAACGTCTATGCCCCAAACTTTCACAACGCTCTGTTTGCTAATAATCTTTTGAGGATGACTCCTGATCTTCGGAGGTGATTTAAACTGTGTTATTGACCCAGCTATTGAGAAATCTGTCACTGGCTCTAGAGCATCATCTGCTATGTCCAGGGCTTTCTCATACTTTGGCTACGTCCACATGTACCCAGGTATTTTTGAAAACGCAGATTTTTCTATGCGTTTGCACCTTTTGTCCACGCGTAAACGGTGTTTTTGGTCACTGAAAACGGAGATTTTTAAAAACTCCGGCCAGGGTGGATATTTTTGAAAACTCCGTTTTTGCATTTACGTGTGGACGAGAAAAATGGAGAAAACTCAGAAAACGCAGCATCAAAGGTGTGCGCCTTTTTTGACGTCACACTGTGCGCCACTATTATTGTTTCGGTGAAATGAATTTCTACAATACTGTTACTGTTAATTGTACTCTCTGCAGTGTTTAAATGCTTATATATACACACACAGTTACTGTCCCTCCACACATATGACTCGGTTCTGCTTCTATGCCCCATCCTATTTCCCACCGAGGCTTCTAGACTTCTGATTGGCCAACATTTCTACACAGTTAGGAATATATCGCCACCTGTTGCTTTGGCATGTTCCTAGCAGTGTTTTCCTTCATTTCTGCGTTTACGTGTTGATTATTTTTTAAAACGAAAACGGAAAATCTCCATTTTCAAAAATACCCGTGTACGTGTGGACGTAGCCTTTATGACCCGAAATGGATACATTGATCCTTGGGGGGGGGAGTTTATCCCCAAGCCAGAAAATATTAATTTTTTCAAATATTCATATATTCTTACATCCATTAGTTTTTTTTTATAAATGGCTCCATGGCTTCTAAAGTTTGCAACTCTGAATATCTTCCAATTGTTATATCTGATCATGCTCCATTAGTCCTGGATATGGCTTTGTCCCCTGGCTATAAACCTCAGCATCCATAGATGTTGAATTCTCTACTCTTGTCTGATTCAGCTTTCTGTTACTATATCTCGTCTGCAATTGATAATTTTTTTTAACTACAAATGACCGGAGGATGTTTCAAATTATCTACTTTGAGAGACACTTAAAGCTTACCTTTAGGCCAAATTATTTCCTATTCATCTCACCTATCTAAATCAAAGAAAGCTGAGCAAAATGAACTCTGCCAAAATTCACGTTTTTGCAGATTCATTGAAACAAGGCTCTCTCCCTCAGACACTAAAACACACTTCTATCTCATTACTGCATAAAGATAAAAAGGACCCCACCTGTTGTAGCTCCTATCGATCAATAAGTCTTCTTAATGTAGACTTTAAAATCTTATTCAAACTGCTAGCAACCCGTTTGGAAAGAGTTCTATATCAGACGAACAGATAGGCTTTATTAAAGCAAAACACTCCTTTTTTTATATATACGGTCCCTTCTTAATATAATATATTCCAAAAATAATAGCACCTCTTATAGCATCTCATTGGATGCCGATAAAGCATTTGATCGAGTGGAATGGGGGTATTTTTTGCAGTCTTGAGGAAATTTGGTTTTGGTAACAATTTTACTCTATTACGTGTATATCTAGGATATCTAGGAGTGCATCTTAGCAGTTCATTTAAAGCTTTGCAAACGAAATTTTAACCCTTTGCTGACCTATGTAAGGTTGGCTTTTCAAAGGTGGGCAAACCTTCCTGTATCACTTCTTGGCAAGATTAATATCGCTATCCTTTTCAGTGTATGCCACTGTTTTTACCTATTTCACTGGTTTATATCTGACCCAGATTTCATCATTTATATGGTCAAATAAGACCCCCAGTATTAGTATGACCTCACTACAACAGGGTAAGCTCAATGGGGGTCTCGCTCTGCCCAACTTGATGTTTTACTATTGGGCAGCCAACATTCAAAAGAATACATATTGGCTGAATGATCCTCAAGCAACTTGGTGCCTTGGTTTCATCCCTTCCTGTTTCCCTGTTACAATTTACAGATAACATTGTTGTAATTGCCTCTCTAAAAATATGGTATCAATTCCAGTGTCACTTCAATTCAATCTCTGCTTCTGCTCTGACCCCAATCTGCAACAACCACCTCTTCCCCCCATCTCTGTTGGACTCCTCCTTCTGTATATGGGCAAGAAAAGGTATCAAATGTTTTATGAGCTTTAGTGACCAAATACAAGGACTTGAGTCTTTTCTTCATTAAGTTGGAGGAAGTTGTCAGCCATCCAACCTTTGATGGTTTCTAAGCACACATTTAGAATCTGCAGCTTAGAAACATCTTCAGGTTTAAAAGATATATATATATAGCTGGATGTCGTCTGCGTAGCAGTGGTAGCGAATGTCCTCAAAGGGGCTCAAAATATGCTGGAGAGGAAGTAGATATATTAAAAACAATAAGGGCCCCAATACAGAACCTTGTGACACACCATAGGACAGGGACGTGGAAGATGACCTGTACTTAGAGACCGCCACAGAAAAGTATAGTTCATAGAGCTATGAGGAGAACCACTCTAAGGCAGACCCAGATACACCAACCCAGTATTTCAGCCTTTTAAGCAAAATGTAACGGTCAACGGTGTCAAAGGCTGACGTGAGGTCCAACATCAGGAGTACAGAACACTTTTCTGCATCATTTTGCATCAGAATGTCATTGGAAATTCTAAGATGGGCTGTTTCAGTAGAATGACATTATGTTTGTCTAAAACTGCTGTAAGCTGCTTAGCCACAACCTTCTCTAATATCTTAGCAATTAACGGTATTTTTGAGATTGGTCTGTAATTGCTAGTGAGAGATGGGTCCAGCATAGGCTTTTTTAACAGGGAGTGTATAAAAGCAGTTTTAAAATAAGCAGGGACTTTACCAGATGTTAACTATGGTGAGCACACAGGGACCAGTAAAGTGGAAGACATTTTTGAATAACGATGTGGGTAAAATATCAAGTGAACAGGAGGATGCTTTTGTTGCATTAACTATTTTTTCCATCTCTGATAGTGAGACGGGTAAAAAGCTTTCTAAAATGACAGGCCGAGCTGGCGCAGGAACTGACGATGCAGATGCTGATGGGGACAATTTTTTCCTTACATTATTATTTTTTTCTAGAAAGAACGAAAGAAATGTTTCAGAGTCTTCATTAGAAGAAATAATGGCAGCAGGTGGAGCAGAAGTAATAATATCAGTAATAGTGTCAAATAATACCTTAGGATTACCTCTGCTCTTTGCAACCAGATGAGAAAAATAAGCAGCCCTCGCATCTCTAATTGCATTGTTAAAAGAGGCTAAAAGATCCTTTAATTAAAGGAGATGAATTCTTGGAACAGAGTTTAATACACTGAATCATATGAACAGCAGGAAAAATACATACAGACATTTAGCAAGATAGTTACATAGCAGAAAGCAAGAAAAGCAAAACCCCGGGGTGTACAGCCTTAAGCACAGACAGTAGAGCAACACAGAGACGGACAGAGAGTAGCAGCAGAGGGGAAAAAGTGCTGGGGGTAACTTTCCCACACGCCCAAACAGAGCTGCAGGGGTCAGGTACAGGCCAGGGTACGGGCAGGGCTCTGGCTGAGGGCTCGGCCCAAAGGGACACCCTCAGGTTAACCCTTTGCTTTGCCTTCTGACAATAGGTCACAACATGGTCAAAGGTCACACACATTAATCCTAATTATTATAATCTTATAACTACATAGGTTCTTAAAACACTTCAGTGTAGTTCAAAGTATGTGCGCGGGTGTGTGTGTGTGTGTGTGTGTGTGTGATTATATCGTATCTCTGTTACAATGTTACTGCTTTGGTTGTGCTGCAAGACGTTGAATGTGTATTAGGGAAGGTTAGTTACCGGAGCTGGAGAGTGACTTATTCAGGCGAACTCTACAGCATTAACTGCCCTGTTACTGTAAAACCTTAATAAACCATGGTGAAGCAAAATGTCTTGTGCTTAAGACTCTACATGAAAGTTAAAATATATATGTTCAGTGCACATAGATATATACAGTAGTGTATATAGTTACATAGTGATACATATCACACAAAAATCCACCACACCGTATGGGATTAGAACGATGCCACATTATCCCATAGTCCAGCAAAAAATGCGATTCACATTCATGTATGCGCAGCTAATCAACGTCGTTGACTGGCTATGACAGCGTCTTTATGTGCTGATGTTTTAGCTAGCAAAGCAGCGTGGCCGATGTGGAGTGAAGCCACGTTAATGACAACGTGTACAACCATTGGAGATGTGAGCAGGACAGACGGAACAATTGACGGAAAAAGTGTGGACTTTATACCAGCTTTTAAATTGTGTTGATAGGCCACGAAAAACCAAAACCAAAACTTAAAAACAGCGTTTTGTAAGGAATGCGCTTGAAAACCCCCTCTGAGCAACCCCCATTTCCTATTGGTGGAAAAATGTATAATTTCGACCAATCAAAAAATTATATGACAAAACGGCATTTAGTTGTTTAGGAAGGGGGGACGTTTTGGGAGTGACAGCGGTGTTTTGAGATGTGAGAAATTTCTGCCATTTAGCGCAAATCTTGTGTAGTTAGTGTGTAGTCTAGTCAATAGTTTTGTTGTGTGCGTCAGAACAATGAGGCGACTGCTGAATGTTACAGGAATGATTCATCTCCTGTTGTCAGGCCTGCAGGTATCAGGCTGTTGTTCTCCTTTATCCCATAGTGGACAGAAATTATTTTTTGGAGTGGCACAAATAATTTGTGTGGCATCAGATTTGATGCAAACACCTGATTGTTCTGTAAATAGTTTGAAATGTGTATTTAAAAACCGCCTAAGATGCATTTTCAGGTAAACAGCTGCAAAAAACTTTGTTTGCCAAAACTCAGTAACTTTTTTGAATAAGCAACTATATAATTAATTGCCCAACATTGGTCATTATATACTATATTTTGCAGACAGAGATACCAGGACTCTCTCCCAGACCACAGACTCAGACTCATAATACAAGTCAGAGCTTTATAAAAAAGAAAGTTGAGTTCAAATTATTTTTCCTTCCAATAGTGTTAACATACTACACAGGTCATGAACAAGATTTTTTTTGTTGTTGTAATTTTCATTGTAAGTGGGCTTAAGCACTTAATTATAAGTAGTCTAACATAAATGTAAATGCTGTAATTTGATTATTTAATAGACCATGTAACTTGGATGGATTTGATGCTGGCGTGACACAAAGTCCACACGTCTGATGTCGCTCACAGTGGTCCAAGGGATCGCTCAGGGAGTTTGTGTGTTCGCTCAGACACGTGAAAAATTAGAGGGAACATTGGTTGTGCATGTTTCTTCTTCTTCCTCCCAAATTGTTATTTGACTTATTTTGGAAAGTTTGGTCAAGATCATTGAGCCTTTGTCTCAGATAACTGAAGACTCCACCCTTAAACTGATGTTGTTAGGTGACGGCTGTGTGCAAACAGGAATAGGACCCAAGGTGCAGACTCCAGAGACAAACTTACACCGAAACAGCTTTAATATTGAACTCAAACTTAACATAAATGGAAAAAAGTCAAAATAAACTAACACCGGTGGACTGACAAAACAGACAGCAAAATAAACGGTAGATCGCGACACGGACACAGAGAAAGACAGGGCTTAAATACACAGAGGGAGCAATCAGGGAATGAGTAACAGGAGGGAAACACAACTGGGGCAAATCAGAACTGACGAGACCAAAGAAGCGTAAACTGAACACACTGAGATAAGACAGAGACCTTCAAAGTAAAACAGGAAGTAAATGGTCTGTATTTGTATAGCGCTTTTACTAGTCCCTAAGGACCCCAAAGCACTTTACATATCCAGTCATCCACCCATTCACACACACATTCACACACTGGTGATGGCAAGCTACATTGTAGCGACAGCCACCCTGGGGCGCACTGACAGAGGCGAGGCTGCCGGACACTGGCGCCACCGGGCCCTCTGACCACCACCAGTAGGCAACGGGTGAAGTGTCTTGCCCAAGGACACAACGACCGAGACTGTCCAAGCCGGGGACCGAACCGGCAACCTTCCGATTACAAGGCAAACTCCCAACTCTTGAGCCACGATTGCCCCACATAAGCACATAACACAGACTGAACAAAGACACAGACTCACATGCAGGCACTACAGAGGGAACAGAGACGTGGGACCAGGGCAGACACAAACACTGACTGAACACGGGGATATAGGAACTAAGGATACACAGAGACGCGAACTAGACAAGGGGATGCAGGTGACAGGGGAGACAGAGCAGCTAGAGAAGACAGAGACATAAACCATAAGACAGAACTCAAAGAAACCAAAGACTAGAAAGTATAAATAATATAATAAACTCAAAAACCCTGGGTCAACGACCCAGGCATCCTAACAGATGTATTATTATTATTATTATTTTTTTTTTTTTTTGCCTGTCCCATTTGGTTTTTTAGCCATCAGAATTGTTGTCTGAAGACCAACAAGGATACCCAAAGGATTTATTTTGCCAAATGGATCATTATGGCATTGCCGTATTGGTCCATTTGATCGACCTTTGTTGTTATTATTAATTTTATTTTATTTTCAGTTGTTACAGATGGGACAGACATGACTGGGGGATAGGAAAGGGAGAAAGAAAGAGAGGAAGGAAAAGAAAAACAGAAGAGAAGAGGGACAGTGAGAAAGGGCGCTTAAAAAGAGAAAAAGAAGAGAAAACAATGAAATAAAACAAAGCAATAAACTAAACACAACACCATCGCATTAATCTAGCTAAGTGTAAACAGCAGTAAATACTAAATACTGAATGCTGTTGTGCAGCAAGCAGGACCGACAGCGCACAATGTGCTTGGAAATAGCAGCCAATAAAGGTGTAGTTTATGTCTATGAACAGTGAACACCCGTGTGCACACCTGTGTGGATCAGCGCGCTTGTATTCAAAAGGTTTCCCCATGTAATGGTCTGCTAGAGGGTGTAGAGAGCCATAGCCCCGTCCCCCAGGGCATGAAGCAGGCATGGAGGAGATCCCAGTCCCCAGACATCCAGAGGCCCCAGAGTGCGAGAGCCCAAGGAGGACCACTGGAGGGGCATCCGTGCCACCCTCCTGGGAAGGGCTGAGGAGATCCCCAGACGAGAGGTCACCCAGTAGCCACGGAGCAGAAGCCAGAGGGGGCTGCACCGGCGTGCCCGCCGGCTCTGCCGGCAGCCAGCTGTGCCAGAGTGAACCAAGCCGCAGGCCCAGAGGCCCGAGGGTCCCCCGCACCCTGGAAGAGGTCTGACAGAGCAATGGGCGCCAGACCCCACCAAGTAGCCACCGGGAGTGAGCCGATACATACCTGAGCGCCCAGCCCCGGACACCAAGAACCACCAACGCACCAACCCCTGAGGGCATCAGTCACCAGCAGGGAGTTTGGTGAGGGGAGATAGGCCTTGGAGGGCCTGGGAGTTCCCAGAGAGGTGGAGTCTAAGACCCGACCTGACATATAGACACAGAAAACAGGCACATAAAGACACAAACATGCGTTCCCACCCTCATGCACACATATACAAACACTCAGCACTCACCCAACGTAAGGATTGACATAAATGGACATGTACACACAATCACACTCCCCAAACATACTCTATACCCCGGGTCCAGGTACCCTCACCCCCAGAGGGGGAAACAGAACCCAGACCCTGATGTATTATATTAAAATCTGTGATTCTGAATTACACTTAGACACTGCAATAGGTCATTCAAATATTTAAGTTGCTTTTGAAGGTTACATAGTACATACCCAACTGAAATGAGGTATACAAATAGGAAAAGAGTTCACTACAAGTAGCATATTTGTTTAATATCATTGGAGGGAACTGTATGCAAGACAGGTTTAAAGCAAGCATAATACACGACACATATAAGTTATGCTATGTATAAACAAACCTGTTAAGCCTGATTAATTACATAATGATGTGGAGGCAGGACCCGGGGTATAGAGTATATTTGGGGAGTGTGATTGTGTGTACATGTCCATGTCACAGCACAAGCATACTCCTAACCTATTATAAGATTGTTTTGTATATTATTATATATAATGTATGTTGTTTTAATATCTAATGACAAAAAAAGAAACAAAATAAGATCACAGCGAGGCACATGTGGCAATATTTATTCATCAAAATAATATTATTAATTAAATAAACACAACATGTATTTTTTCACCCCCCCAAAAAACCATGTTCAAAGCACCACAACAGCACCCTGATAGTTCACAGACATGTCACATGGTATCAAACAGAAGTTGATAACTCGGCTCTGTAGAGTGGGTAATCATAATGAATCAGTTCATTTCAAGCTGTAGATGCAAGCTGCTCTTCATATTTGTGGCCACCAGATATCACCAACAAGCTTTGAGTATGAATTGTTTTTCAAAACAACTTTCAGAAAGATTAATTTGGTCACTGATAACCCTGAGTCTCTTATCAGTGTGCATTCAGTCCTGAACTGCCACTGATATTTTAGGTAACACCTACCATGTGAACGCTTTTTGAACACTGCAAAGAGAGATATAGTTTCAGTTTGATTGTTTTATAACAGGCTGAAAGATCAGCAAAGGTATTCTCTAGAAAAAGTCAGCATAACGAAAATAAACTCCACCTAAACTTGGTTTA
>NW_005188453.1:20387-23562 GCF_000239375.1 Pundamilia nyererei
AAAAAAAAAAAAATACTGACAAAATTATATTTACACGTTTTAAAACAAACATTTTTCTTGTTCTTTTTCAGATTTTCAGAACAGCTTTATATTGAGAATGCCTCACTTTTGCAGTCAGGTGTCACTGCTCTCTGTGGCCTGTAAGACAGAATAAAATATTCTAAAATAAACAGGCACATATTTTTCACATAGCTTAAAACCCAGGCTTTCGTTAGTAAGCAAGATTTACTCAAGAGTTAATAGACATGTACATAACTTCACTCGCACCCTTACAACAGTACTAGTTTTTATCCACTACAGACTAATACAATAACTGTTTTAGGCCTGAATGTACTATGCATGGCAGCCACTGCAAATTCAATGCATTTCTCAGAATGAAAGAGGCTAACTTTCAATATAAGGAGGATACATAATGTTTAAAAGTCTTAAGCTCACAACTAATTTCTTTATAGTTTACTTGGGAAATTGGAAATAAGTGCAGCAATTTCTTGAAATATGTAGTGTAGAACCACAAGAATTCCAAACCACTGACAACCACCTGGGGGAGCCACATCAGCAGTTTTAGCAGTCCTTTCTTGAAGGAGTGGTTAATTTTCACTTTGTACTTCTAATTCAAATGAGTAATTATAAATTTAAAGGTATTCAAGATGAATTTTTAGGTGTTTCATTAGTGATGACAACTAACCCCTGGGATTGATATACAGGGATGTTATACTATAACAATTGTTTACAGTAAGTAGGAAAGGCCAAAGACCAGTAGTCTTACAATTCGGATGGAGGAATAAATATCTTCCTTGACTGTGAAGCCTGGGCCTTCACCTCCTCTGGAATTTACTGCAAAGTCTGATTCTGCTAAAAAACAAGAAGATTACATGGTTTACTTTAGTGGAGAAATGATACAGCAATCTGAAAACATTCCTATAAAAATATTTCAATAACATAAAATAATTAGGACTGCATTAGGAACTTTTGATTTCACTGGCATTTCAGTTTAACATCTTTAGTGACAGGATAAAGTTATTATCTTACAGTGGCTCTAAAGAGCAATCCGTGGGCTGGTATCATAATATTGTAATTACTGGAAAAAAATTCTATATGCATTCAAAATACTAACCCAGCTGGCAACTTTGTTGGGCCCCATGTATGGTTAAAGTGGAGTACACAAGTTCATCTGAATCATCTGAAGAAAAAAAAAAAAAACAGCTGTATATAACATAACCAGTTATAAATACTGATATTACCGACTTAACTTGTGCTTTTTCTGTCTGTGGATTTATGCTGTGGTTTGACATAAGACATGTTCAGATTAGCACAAACACCAGATGGGTGGAAAACAAAACCCTGAATATAACACATCGAGAGGAGGTAAAAATATGTATGCAGCACATCTCAAACATTACATGATGACACTTCAGCTTTCAAATTTGACTCACATAATTCTAGAAGGTTAACCTGTTATAAATATTTAAAATATTTTAGTCTCTCAAATGAAGTGGCGCTTGTTAAAAAAAAGTGTTAATTCAGACATTTTGTGATTATCACACTGAGCTAAAGAGCAATTTAAATAAAATATCAACTTCAATCTATCAACTATCAAATACTCTGCTTTGTGGCAACATATATAACAGAATAAAAAGAACCATGTCTTTCTAGAAATTGAAAAAAATATATATATCAGTTGACACAATGACACTATTTTGCTGCAAATCACTCACCTGCTTGATTGGCTTCAGCAGAGTGTGATGTCCTTGTTAGTATCCTTTGGAAAGGCCATGAACAGAAAAGCAGAAATCCTGACATGAATAAAAGACAAAGGGAAAGAAGATGAATTCAAATTTAGCTTTCTTCTTTAATACAAAATTCGATAAAAAAGAAAACTGAAAGCCCTTTCCTGGTTAATGTTTTGGTCAATCATTAACATAATCATAAAGAACACGGTTTATCAGAAAAACTACAAAAGTTAAAAAACCTTTTTAAGTGTTAAGCCAATAAAGCAGTGAATTAAAAATAAGTAATCTATTCCAGAATTTTAGAGTCAAATCCAGTACTAGACTGCTACACGTTTCATACTTTGTGTTTCTTTGAGAGTCTTTTGCCTACAGTTTATAAAAGTAGCAGTACCTCTGCCTTTCCCTGTATGAAGAAATCGACCCAGCGCAGTCACCAGTATCATGATAAAAATGATGATGGCAGTCCAAAGCAGGGCGATGACATATTTGTAGTCAGAACCAGGACGGTGAGTCTCTTCATGAGGCAATGCAGGTAACGTTACAAATAGAATGTTTTTGTAGTTGAAAATGATGCATATCATAATAAATGAATAAAAAAATATGCAACAGTTATTGTTTAATGAGCACTTTTAAATTAAATTTGTGCCAATTAATATAAAGCATTCTCTCAGTTTTCACACGCCTTCTTTTTTTTTTCCTTCTGTAGTGAAAAAAAGAAAGCTGAACTTTTCTTCCAAGTTTCAAATTACTGGATCTGATCATGTGTCCTATACATTTACATTACTTTGCTTAAACCTTAATAATGAGGTATTTTGATTGAAGGATGTGTTGATATTATGACTCACCTTTCATGGCCAGCCAGCTTCCCAGTGAATATCCAACATCAGGGATGCTGCACTTGTAAAGGCCTTCATTGAGCTTGGAAAAATTGTTAATTTTTATGTTTTCTACAGCTACTTGTTCTAACTTGATGTCATCTTTGTAGAAAAATGCAAAGTTAGTAGAAGATGTCTTATTTCTGCAGAGAAGAGTAACACTGCTGCCTTCAGGTATAGCAAGAGTCAGACTGTCCAGGATCACAGGACCACCTGAGCAACATGTTTAAAACAAAGAATTACTTGTTTAAAAAATTACAGAAACATGTTTGTTATGTGGATTCCTGGTGTTAATATATTGATTGATTGATTGATTGATTGATTGATTGATTGATTGATTGATTGATTGATTGATTGATTGATTGATTGATAATACTTTATTCATCCCACGGGAAATTGGGTTAAGGCTGCCAGCCGTGCCAGTGCCATCTTACCCTTCCGACCAGACATACATTGCACAAACATCACATGGCTTTGACAGGTCAGAGAGTTATAACAATGGAAAATGCACAACATGAGGAAAGATGAGGAGAAAAAAAACTCCCCCCAGACTGAGCTCCAACAGGGAGA
>NW_005188453.1:24379-26383 GCF_000239375.1 Pundamilia nyererei
AGGGTTCAAAAACATCCAGATAATACTCTTAACTGGCAGAAGGCACACATGATGCAAGTAACTGCGTGCTCTTTTCATAAATAAACACACATATATAAATATATAAATACATGAATAAGTAAAAAGCAAATTGATTTGCAGTATAAATCAGATTTAATACACATACCGGTGACTGTGATGTTGACAGTATTACTTCTCTTTCCTCCTTTAGCCCCACACCAGTACTCTCCACTGTCTCCTTGATAGACTTTATCAAACACACAGGAGGACCCTGATGATGTCTTCTTTGTTATACATGCTGGATTAAATGTTTCATTATTTCTAAACCCTCTCAGCTGAGTGGAGCCATCACAATGCAAAGACACAGATTCATACTCAAAGTGCTGCAGTCTGTTTGGAGTAACACGAGGGATAGCTGCATCTGAAATTAAGAAATTTATTTGTTACCTATTCACTTGTTAAAACAGAAACTGTGTAAATGCTTTTTTCTTTCTTTTTTTAAAACTAAAATGCCTTCTAAGATAATTTAGTAATTCAACATTAAGAAATCACTTCACCGTAAAGTCAACAGTTAAATTTATCAATAAGAAATGCAAAATGGAAGAGCCTGATATTTTAGGCACATACAGAAAACGTTTTAGGTAGTTTGTTGTTTATAAAACAAGAATGAATGAGTTCTAAATAAATTATTACACAAAAAATAAACTCACCCTCATCCCAAGTGCAGCTTTTCTGAACTTGTGTTCCCAGCAGAATAAATTCAACCATCACTTGAAAAACAAAGAAAAAATAAGTCCTTAATGTTTTTCCTTACAAATAATCTATAACTAATATATAAACTCATACAAAAAAAATGAGACTTAGTACTTACTTATCCTGAAGCACAGACTTGTGACTGCCATGTTGCCTACTTGACTCAGTGTTAGACTGAAATACATATGAAGTATTTGAGGCCTTCCTCTTCCTGTGCAGAGTTAGAGACACACTCATTGTGGCCTCAGTCTATAAACAACCACTGCTGGGGTTTATGCCGTCCTTTCCCTTTAAATACTTACTCTAATTAAGTAGTAGTAAGAGTTTATTCATAGTGCATATCACAGACATAACAATCACAATGTGCTGAACAACAATCACAACACAATATAAACAAAGAAACATATTAAAAACAAAATTTAAGGTGAATACAAATAACAAAAGAATGTTAGCAGAAGGCCTGATTAAACAAAAAAGTTTGTAACTGTTTATTGTTTTAGCAGTGTCAGCTAATCGGAGTTGGAGCGCTAAACTGTTCCAGAGCCTTGGTGCCACAGATTGAAAAGCTATGTCCCCCTTAGTCTTCAGTCTTGTACGACGCATAGCTAATAGATTATGAGCTTGTAAGGGAAGACTGCAAGCAGCAGTGTGTTGGACAAGAAGTTGAGATAAATAATATGGAATTGTTCCTTTCACACTGTATGGAAATGTGAAAATTTTATAACTATTTCTAAAATCAATTGGGAGCCAATTTAAAGAAAATAAAATACAGGCAATGTGAGCTTGCTTCCCAAAGTATGTCAGGAATCTGGTTGAAGCATTCTGTATTGCTTGGAGGCGTGACAGATTATTGTAATGTAGTGATGTGTCACAAACGAAATGGCTCTTAGAGCCGGATCTTTGACGTGAATGACGCGAGCCGGCTAATTATCATGAGCCGTGTTTTTTTTTTCTTCTTTCTCTCACCCTCTCTCTCTCTCGCACTTTTTCCGCTTCACTCCGCACGCGAGCCTTGTGCTTTGCGCAGGTCCATATGACAGAGAATGTGCATCTTCTTTATGTTTTCATATTTTCATTTATATTTAATTGTGTTGTGGTTTTGTAGTGTTTTGTGTTGTTTCACTTTAAATTTCTTTTAGAGGAAAAAGCTGAAAATTTAAATAGTTAAAAGTTGAACTGTGAATAGTTGGTTTTTGTATTACAGTGGAACCCCGACTTACGAAATTAATCCGTTACCGAGGGTCTTTTGTA
>NW_005188453.1:27427-28775 GCF_000239375.1 Pundamilia nyererei
TCAATTGTGTTAATACAGTATGTCAGAATGAAAAGATAAATTCAGACATGTGAGGTTGCATTTTGTCCAAAACTCAAACGGAGCAGTGGCGGAAGAACGCAGAGTGGCAGAGTTTGAAATATGATACTATTACTATCACAAAATACTTTTAAGATATTTTCAGGTGAGAACGTTGCTGTGCAAACTTCAAATATCTGCTCGATTTTTCAAGACATCACATATTTGCAAAAGTGCTCTAATGTTTCGGGAGATGCCTGTTACCCACCAGCTTAAACGTGCTGCTGTTGTTTAGCGCAACATCCACTGGGTTCCTCTTTCTAGCACAAAGCGGACAATAAACAAACAAGAGAGAATAGCTTATCATTTGCTGATATACACTGTCTTGCACAGCCATCAGCTGTGCAGTCAGCTGTTGGTTAAGAGGCATCTCCAAAAACATTAGAGCCCTTCTGCAAGTATGTGATGTCTTGATAAATTGAGCAGACATTTGAGCAATTGCAAATGCCAACAACTGAGCGAGAGGGGCTGTTATTGTGTGTGAATATGGATAATCACAAATACCCAAATTCATTTCTGGCATGCAGAATTGAATTTTGTTCTCTCAAATTAAACTTTTTGCTCAAAATAATTTTTTGCTCAACATGGAACATTTGTGCTTTTAAATCTTTTTTTTTTATTTGTGCTTTTAAATCTTTTTTTTTTATGTGCGCTCAGAATAGAGGCACTAAAATAATGCTATAATCTCTTAAGTGCAAATGCATGAATAATGTCTTCTACTTCAGAGGAGAAGACTAAAGAAATTTAGAAATGTTCCTTAAATGAAAGAGACAGGAAGATCGATTTTATATGTGAGTCCTAGGTCAAGGAGTAATCAGATGCTATACCAAGATTATTACCACTTGTCTTTGCAGATAAGCAACAAGAAGCAATCACTTGACTGATCCTTGAGTGTATATCGGGTAGAGCTATAATCATGGTTTCGGTGTTGTCAGAGTTTTAAACAAGGTAGCTGGTAGCTGGTCACTAATCCAGCAACAACCCTAACCCTAATCCAAACAATGAAGTAGGTTGAACTGCCTATCCTAGCCTGTCCTAGCTGGACAACCCAACTGGTGAGGTTTAAAAAGACATGTACAATTAAATGTCATTACCATAAAATGGTCAAACAGAGAAAAGAGAAGGATTAAATGATGCCAGCTTCATGAAGCATGTCAAATGAGAATAATAATGGACCTACGATTGAACTCTGAGGGACCTCACAGGTCAAACAAGCAGGGTAGGAGGAGAAGCTGTTCACCCTAATAGAGAATGTCCTTCCAGATAAATAGGAGAAACGCCATTCAAGGGC
>NW_005188453.1:29714-31288 GCF_000239375.1 Pundamilia nyererei
ACAGAACCAGGTCAAACATAGGTGCCATATATTCGTCTCAAGAACTGGCTTTGAGTCAAGATTTGAAAATGATGAGGTTAAAGTTTTATTCCAATAATTGATGTACCGAAAAAAAGACAAATTTAAGCTACTATGACATGACCAATTAGTTTCTTTCATTTTGGGCCCCCCATGTTTAGCTTTTGAGCCACGGATAAGAAGCTTAAATGGAAAGTTCAAAATGGTGACTTCTCTCTAATGCCACACTTTCTAATGCCAGGATTCTGTCATCTAATGCTAACAAAGCGTGTTTAGAAATTCATATCCGTGAATTGTTACCATACTATGCCAAAAAGAAAAAACATACTAACACTGAACTATAAAACTGATGCACAGACTTTGTGATTGTACTGTAACTTTAATGCAGCATTATCAGCAATATATTATTATTGCAAATAATTTAATGAAAAGTTAACCAAGATCAAAAACACTGTAGGCAAAACCAAGTAAGGTAAAGGCCAGCCGACAGCTTTTTGCTAAAAGTAGCTTTCACTGGCACACCAGTCAACTAAAGGTCACTTATTTAGCTCTGAATTCAAATAAAATTTAACTATGTACTCCACCTACATCATGTTGATGTTACCTTCCACCACTACAATAAAGACAAGAAATGAACAGCAACTGTACAACAGAGAGTTCTCTTATTTCAAATTTTCAATTTCAGCCCCTCAAGTTAATTCACCTGCCGTTTTGCCCCCTGCACTATTATAGCAGACTTAACAACAACTCCATGAGAGCTCATAAGGTGGAAAGAAGAAACAAAGAAACAGTCTTGTTGTTCATTTGAATTTTTGATGTAGTTCTATTTGTTTTATAACAGTAATCAGTTACCTCGCAACAGGCTCTAGGTTCTTGAGTAAGATTTTACAGACACATATACACCCTGGATGTTTCACTAACTTAGTAATGATTTACTAAGTCAGATTGTGTGTTCTTTTAAAATGAGTGCCACTGCAGCAGGTATGTTGTATTTTTATTTAAAAAAAATTCATGTCTAATTTATATCTTACCAAATATCTTGTCTAAAATACGATCTCATACAAAATACATCTAATACATCTTCTAGTACTGAGTACCAGGTCTACATGTATGGCTAAGGGACACATTAGAACTTGGAATTAATTTCTGTTTATAGCTGCTTGGAAAAGCTGAAATTTTCTGCGTGTCAGAAGACTAACTAATTGTTATTTAATCAATGTTTTTCAAATAAATATGTTTTTAATGTCTGAATTTATAGGTTTCACTTTCAAAAATTACAACTATCACATGGTATCAGAGACTGTCAAAGAAACAGTTGTATAATATACATTTTTAGTCAATCATTTCATAATTACAATTTATAATAGAAAAATTATCCAAAGAGTAACTGTCACTTAAACCTCAAGGGCTTTCGAATTGAATGTAAAATTATGAAACTGACTTGGCCATATGTTATTGTTTTATTAGTGACTATTTCTTTGAATTATTCTTTTTTTTTTCATTTCAGAGCTGAATAATTCATCAGATGGCTGGACTCTCCTTTTATTCTCTCAGTA
>NW_005188453.1:33370-34248 GCF_000239375.1 Pundamilia nyererei
TTTTGTCATGTGTCATTGTGCAGTTTGTTATGCAGGATCTCACAACAGAACTTTTTCTATTTTCTCTTAAGTCTGGAGCACTTCCCAAAACTCAGCAACTGATCACTCTTAATCTCCACAGTTTCTCATGAAGAAGAGTCCAAAGTTCTTCTGTAACTAAAAAGCCATATTTCCACAAATCCACAAAAGATACAACTAAAATCACATGTATTCACTTTTAAATTAAAACCTTACATAATGTTAACATGTTTAAGCTATAGAGGCAGGATGGTGGTTAGCATAGTTGCAACAACACAGTCCTGGGTTCATACTGTTAATTTCTTAAATGAAAACTATTAAAGTTTGCATATTTTGTCATAAGCTAAAGAGAACATTTGATAAAAGCACTGACACTTTATAGATGAGAGATAATAAAATTAATTCAGTCAGTCTTCAGTTTGATTTTAATATTTTATTCTTGCTCTGATATACAGTTACCTTAGTTTAGGGTCAGTTAGAGGTCAGATTCTCTGTGCGAGCTCTTTTAAGAAAGAGAGATTGGAAACAAAACACAAGTGCCTCAGTGGTTTTCAGACTGCTATGGTTTAACAGTCCTTAAAGATGTTATGAAAAAAAAATATGAGCATGAGTAAAACATTTAAAAAATGCAAAAAATGTTGGGGTTCTTTTCAGGCTGAACATTTGTGTTGATCTGTTTGTCTGTTAGTGTGAGAAAAACCAACATGCAGCTGAGGAGAAGCTGAAGGAGGCAGATGAAAAACTGAAAGAGGCTCATCGACAACTGGAGAAGAAAGATGCAGAGATCAGCAACATGAAGAAAGAAGTAAACACACAGATAAACATCCACATTTCCATTATGTTGACTCATATTCATTAAC
>NW_005188454.1:0-1310 GCF_000239375.1 Pundamilia nyererei
GTCCTGGGTTGCTGTCTCAGTGTTTTGAGTTTATTGTTATTATTTTCTAGTTTCTTCTGTTGCGTATTAGTTCTTAGGGTTTGAGTCTTTAGTGTTTCTGTCGTCTCTACCTGTGTCCTCTCCGGTGTCCTGTTCGTGTCTCTGAGATTATGTTTGTAAAACAGTCTGTGCATTTCCTGTTTTGCTTTGTTCAGCTGTGCTCCCCTCCTGTGTGTCATTCCCTCATTGTCTTGTGTGTATTTATAGTGTGTCTGCCTCTGTTTGTCGTCGCTCCGTCTGTGTGTTTGGTCCTCTCATCTCTCTGCTCTCCTTTCCCTGCATGGCTTCATGTTTTCAGCTTTGTTTATTAGTGTTCCCAGTTTAGGCTTTAGTTGCTCCCTGCTCCTTATTTCCTGTTTTTGTACTTTACTTTCATTACAAATAAACACTCACTCGCACCCCAGCCAGTGCCTGCATTGTGGATCCTTTTCTCATTACACCACACGACTGCTGCCCCAGCCGTGACATACACTAAGCTCAGCTGGTTGCGTGTTGTGCTTCTGTCCCTTATTTATAAGGGGAGGTTGTGGCTCATGTGGTAGAGCAGATCAGCTACTAGTTCGATATCCTTGGGCAAGATACTAACCCCAAATTGCCCTCCGAAGCATTCATTGGAGTGTCAGTGTTTATTAGTTTGCACTTGAGTTTAGAAGTGCTTGTATGAGTGGGTGTGAATGAGGCATGTTGTATACAGCGCTTTGAGAAAAGCGCTGTATAAGAATCAGTCCATATTTGATGGTTAACCCACCTGCCAAATCTCACTTTATCCCCAGGATAGAATCAGCCACATGTGGCAGCTGGTTTATTAACTCTGAGTCCTGGTGCTGCTACAGTCGACTGCTTTAATTTTTATGGTTTACTTTTGTTCTTTTCACTTATTGTTTCACTGCAGCTCCTCTGTTCTTTCTTTGCTCTGTGTTAAAGAAAAATACAGCTTCATAAATGCAAATCATTTAAACTGTGATCAAAGCTTTTCAACTCTCACTTTAAGCATGAGAAGCATTAACGAGCTCAGTGATGGAGAACATTTGGCTCGTTGTGCACACAGTGCAAAGTGCTCCATCCTCCCTCCTCACAGGGATTCAACTGCTGCTAACAGTCTGTGAACCAGGAGGAAGAGGAAGTGAGAGAAGTCAGACTCAAAGAGGAGACAGAGGGCGACATCATCCAGTAGGCGGGGCTCTCCTTCTGCACTGTGTTCAACCATTGTGTCAATAATAAGTGCTGCTGTGAAGAGAACAATTCTCAGACTGAATGTTGAACATCAGCTA
>NW_005188454.1:2400-4903 GCF_000239375.1 Pundamilia nyererei
AAAGTTCACTTTCATCTCGGGCACCTGACATCCAGAGACCTACCAAAAGTTTGATCTTTGCTATGACGGTGGAAGTTATTGTTCTAAAAACCGTTGCAGAGACTTTGGAGAAAAGCTTTCCTGCACGTCTGAACTGTTTCGTTCATTTAAAGTGAGTCCAAACCTGTTAAACCTGCGTTCAGAAACCGCAGCTGCTGTGCCGTCACTCAACTGCCACTAGAGGTCACTGTGTATCTGAAGTTTGACTCGAACTTGCTCCCGGAGGCTTAACTGAGGTCAGAGGTCACATTTTCATCCATCTTTGTTCAAGAGGCGTGAGGAGCTTCCAGAGGGAGGAGATCCAGCAGGGACAGTTTGGTGCAGAACTCCAGGAGAAACAATCTGACATGATGCATGTTTGCATTTGGAAGCAGACGTCTCTGCTTGTTCCTAATGTTTGAACACTTTCAGCCATTTTGGGTTTTTTTTGTGTGAGATCACAGGTTTAGTGTGCAGAGTGATTTCCAACCAGGTGTGTTAACCTAATGTTAGATTGTCATTGATTATTATAGATCTAATTATTAAGTACACAAGTATGTTTTATTCACCATATAGCAGTGAGGACAGTACAAAGTACACTTCTATACATGAACATATAGTTTCACTTTCAGTAAACTATATGCAAATCATTATGGCTGTAATGTTTTCATGTTTCAGGTAAAACAGGACATAATATTTTGTCAAAGTAGATGTTTTTCTCCAAAACACAGTTTTTAAAAATTCTAATAAAAAAATCTCCCTGCTCTCTGAAAGATGAATTAAGGATTAATCATCTATTTATAAGGAGATCTGCAGTTTATAATTCAGTGTCAACACTTTCTGTGAGGGAAGTTAAAATATGACTGACTATGACTGTTTTAGGACCAGATATTCATGTGTGATATTAGATATTCACTGAGGTTCAGCAAAATCACCAGAATAAGGAGCCGTGTGATGCACTTATGTAAACTCTTCACAAAAACTCATCTTCACAATTAAAGAATGTAGGTAAGAGGAACAATGAGAAATAAAAACTACAATCATCACAGTTTTCATACTCCTCTTTTTTCAGAGTCACAGTGGGGCCTCAGTCGTGCATAAATGATGAAGATTATTCGAGTCGGACCATATTTAGGGTAAAGAAACAATAACGAGCAACAAGTTTCCTTGTGTTTTTGTTCTGGTTGATTTTAGACTCAAGATGCAAAGATTATGTAATGATTTTGGGTCTTATTTGGAGAATTCTTATAAGTAGTAACAGACTCATCAGCGAGTAGTTGTCATATCCAGTTAATCCCACCAGGTGTCACCATACTAATAGTTATTAGTGAGAGGTTTGAACTAATAAGCAGAGCAATACATTTCTATGTAAGTGTATATCCATTACATTTTCTTTGATCTATAAAACACACAACACGCACACACACATGCACACACTCTTCGTCTTGATGCATTCTCAATCATCCAGGAAAGTAAATCTCCACAAAGTTGATTCTGTTCACCTGAGATTCAGCCTCACATGCCGACAAAACCGGATCACTCCTAAAAGTCTGCAAATGAGCTCAGTCTGTTCACACCTACAGGCCAGTGGACACTCTTTAAATGATGAGGATGTAACATCCTGGACAGGGAGGGACGCTGGTTTGAGGGCGGAGTCAAGGAGGGAAAGACCATCTCTGAATGGAGGAGGGGCCTAAGGGTACGTCTGTCGCCATCTTACAATGCTGTGATTGCAGCCATTCCCCAACTCTGTGAATGGGACTCATGACCATTGATCAACAACCACTGATCAATGGTCATGAGAATTTGCATAATTAAGATTAATGAACTGACCTCCCAGCCCATTGTTCCCTCAGTGGGCTGGTTTCAGTCATTATGCAAATGTCCTGTTTATTTATTTATTTATTGAAACCTGCAGTCAGCTGAGACTGAAGACGTCACCTGATGATGATGAAACGTTTCTCCCACAAAACGCTATGTCCAGATGAACAGAATCAACTTTTTGGAGCCTCTTTTTTATATTTTGCCAGGAATTTTATTGTATTGCAATTCATTAAAATTTACAAACATAAATCAAAATAAAGTAAACAGTAGTGTAGTACATATGGGGAGAAATCACGTGTTTTTGCTTGCAACAAAGTGCCTAAAGATACAATTTAAAAGTAATTCTTTGCCAAGTTGTCTGTTATGTGTAAAAACAAATCTTGAGTTCATCCCTTGAATTAAGAACCTTTCTAGTGTTTCACTGAGTCGTGTGGTATCTTTAAGAGGTTTAACAAACAAAGAGCAATTCTCTGAAAATGGTCAGGCCCGAGGACGAGACTGAAAACAAGTGAAAAAGCTGCTGATGTCCAGGGGAAACTTGAAATTACAACTTTCAGCTCCACTGTTCAGAGCTGTGGAAAAAAAGACTAAAACTGAAGACTAACAGTTTACTTTCACACAAAGTCTGTCGTTAAAATAAATTCAAAAGAAATTTGTGGGA
>NW_005188454.1:6151-9243 GCF_000239375.1 Pundamilia nyererei
CGGTTTCACGCAGCTTTAATACAGTTTTTGTTTTACGCCGGTTTTTCCCGAAGTCGCAAAAGTATGACGTCACAACATTCTGATTGGTCACTTGCAATGTTGATCCTGGAACAACATTTAGTATGATGATCTGGGAACAACACCAACACGAGGATATCAGATCATCCTCTTTTCTGACCAGTGTTGCAGGGTTAGGGTTTCTCTTCCCTGTGTGTCATGTAGGTGTTTAACTCATTGCTTTGGCAATAATGTGTCTTTGATATCTGATGTGAATGCTTTACTGTTTTTATGCATTTAAACCTTTTTTCACAGGTGTTCCCAGAGTAAAGTTTCACACATGTGAGTGTTAAAATGAACAATCAAATCACCAATCAATGAAACTTTTCCAATTTTTCGCAAGAATGCTGCTTCACACTAATCTTAAATCGTTGAGATCCGATGTTTTGATGCTTTGATACATGTATATTTCTTGTCACTGGTGTGGTATGGAGTTTGCTTTTACAGGTTTTCTCTGAGATCTTTCCAGGAGTACGGTTTTTTAGTAGTTCATCCATATGAGCAATCATTTATTTTTACAGATTTTATATTAATTAACAATGGAGGTTATTGTACCTGGCCCTGAAATTCTTGGAAAGATGTTGCCTAGCCAGATTATTACTCTGGAATGAATTTAACTTGGCCTCCAGTAACACTGTGAGCAATCCTGGAGTTGTTCTTGAGTAGGATATGTCCATCAATGTGCATATTAAACAAATATGTAAGACTGCTTTCTTCCATTTGTGCAACATCTCTAAAATTAGAAATATCCTGTCCCAGAGTGACGCTGAAAAACTAGTTCATGTGTTGTGCCCTAAAACCAGGGAATTAGTGAAGTCCTGTGTATTGTGATTCACGTGGGCAAATGTTTTCTGTTCCATTTGATCCTATTCTGCAGCTGTCTGACTGATGCAGTTGTTTCTTCCAGATATAGCTGAGTTGTTCCTTTCATTGTGTGTCAGAAGTGAGAGTGTGGCTGTTTGTTACCTTGTTTGTCGTCCAGATCATGTTGCTCACTGATATATTTTAAGGTCCACCATGTTTTTAATGGTCAAACATGCATCCCATGTTTTCTCTACCTGGATAGAATCAATTTGAAGACCACAGTTACCTTTCTTTTCCGTTTTAACTGATAAGACTACTTTGGGCAGTGCATTACATGAACTGTAACCTAAAATAAATACATGTCCTTAACTCACGTGCTTTCCCTCTTCTGTGGAACCAGCTTCCAGTTTGGATTCAGGAGACAGACACTATCTCTACTTTCAAGATTAGGCTTCAAACTTTCCTTTTTGCTAAAGCATATAGTTAGGGCTGGACCAGGTGACCCTGAATCCTCCCTTAGTTATGCTGCAATAGGTGTAGGCTGTCGGGGGATTCCCATGATGCACTGAGTGTTTCTTCTTCACTCACTATGTTTTTATACACCTCTCTGCATTTAATCATTTGTTGTTATTAATCTCTGTCTCTCTTCCACAGCATGTCTTTATCCTGTCTTCCTCCCCTCACCCCAAACCATGACGGCTGCCCCTCCCTGATCCTGGTTCTGCCGGAGTTTTTCTCCCTGTTAAAAGGGAGATTTTCTTTCCATTGTTAGTGTTTGATAATAGGGGTTGTTTGCTTGTTGTGGTTTCCTTCTGTTCTTTACCTTACAATATAAGATCTTTGGGACGACGGTTGTGAACTGCTGCTATATAAATAAAACTGAATTGAAAAACATTAAAACATTTCTCACTGGTGTTGCAGGGATAAGGTTTCTCACCTGTGTGAACATCATATTATCAGTAAAATCAACAGTTAAAAATGTAACATTTGACCAACATGCATCTTTAAACATTTAAGTGCTCATTTGACATTTCACTGTTTTAAAGTCTTTAAATCTTTTCTGACAGGTTTTGCAGGGGTGAGATTTCATGTGCTTTTATACCTTTAAATGTTTCAAATGATAGAATTAATCAGAAACTTTAAATATGTTTGGCCAAAGTCTTTTAGTATTTTTTTCATGTGTGTACATGTGCACATGTCTTTAAATATTTTCTCACACGTGTTACAGGGGTAAAGTCTCTCTGTGTGAGTCCTCATATGAAGTGTAAAATCACCACTTTGAAAAATGTTCTCCACTTTTTTGGCATGGATATTGCTTTGAATCTGTGAGTCATTTGATTGGACATTGTGTTGTTTGTATACATTTTAATTTTTATTTATGTTGTTGCACAGCCAAGCCTTCCTACCTGTGATTTCCTAATATTGACAATGAACTGATTCTTTTCCCAAAAGTCTAGCAAGAATGCATCTTCTAGGCTCTTACAGCCTTCCTCAAAGGTTCAGAGGTATGGTTTCAGGGTTCAGGGATAATTCATATACTGTTTATAAACATTACAAATATGTTGTTGAAAAAATAATGAAAGAACAGGAAAAATAAATCAGCTCAGAAAACAAGAAGAAAACATTAAACACAGAGCATAACTAGAAGCAAAATTTGTCATGAAACGCAGAAGGAAGAGAACTGAAACACACGAAACAGGTAAGTGCAAAAACTTTTATTTCAGCAAAGTCCAAGAAAACAATCCAAAGACAACTACATTGAGATTCTTCGAATGAAGCCAAAGAAACACACACACAGGATCAAATATGAGAAAGTCACACAGAAGGGAGGCAAACAGCCACTCTGACAAGGAACAATTGGAAACTAAGACTATAAATAATACCTAATTCTGCTAGAACAAGACCTTGGATCTCCCAGATTTGGAGCAGAGCCTATGTTATGAAATCTGGCAGCTTGTGTCAGTAAAGTTAGCATCCACACTGGCTCAAATGTCTGTGTACATTTTATACAGATACACGAAACAACAACAAAAACCAAGGCGTTCACAGAGATGCATGTAGGCTTTGATTTCAGAACCATGGACAGAGCTCTTTGTGTGGCAGTGCTATTACTTGATTGTGAAATGAAATGAGAGAGCAAGAAACATATTCACACAACATTAATTCAGTTCAGTTAAATTTTATTTATATAGCACCAAATCACATTAAAACACAATAATACAGAGAAACTC
>NW_005188454.1:9331-11676 GCF_000239375.1 Pundamilia nyererei
TAACATTAGGAGGATTTTGAGCATCACACAATGAATTAGCTGCATTTTGATGATAAAGGTATATGCATTAATTTCTACACTTTTTAGCATTTTATTTTTATAAAAGAAAACATGACAGTTTAACACAATGAAAACAGTCAAAAAGCTATAAAAAGCAAACGTTTGTGTTAATCTGAGTCCAAACATGTCAAATGTTTGAATTCACCTTTAAAATGACTTTTTTTGACTGATGTTCAGTTGCATCAGATAAAAATCCTCCTCTCTTCAA
This sequence comes from Pundamilia nyererei, assembly GCF_000239375.1. NCBI lineage: Eukaryota > Metazoa > Chordata > Actinopteri > Cichliformes > Cichlidae > Pundamilia > Pundamilia nyererei. The sequence goes on from NW_005188454.1 coordinate 9,600, forward strand.
ACAAGCCACACAGGCTGATAAGAAGAAACCTCAACCCACATTCAGCTGCTTGTGCGACTCTCCCATAGAGAAACAGTTCAACAGTTTTTGTACGAGTGTTTTTCACCGTGTCGACGTACCACAGTGACTGAAGTCAGTGTGACACCTTTACAAAAACTCCCAACAAGCTTTTCTTTATATCTGAGCATGGTTCCTGAGATCACATGAGTTATGTGTGAGGTTTCTAACCTCAGCTTTTATGTTGTAGATATCTCCTGATGCTAAACGAGACTTTCCCTCGTTTGAGTCGTGACTTGCTGGCTGCTAATGAAACCTGCTGCTTAACTGCAAAACACTGGTGTGGTCACTCCAGTAAAAGATAAAAACCAGAGATAGTAAATGTAACTCTATGCAAAAAGGAGGAACAATATTAAGAATAAGGCCCTTATTGTGCAATATTCTACAATAAAATTTACAGATCAAATAATATTGTGCACAGTATAAACAGATTTATCGGTCTCCTGAGGTGAAACTGAGATTTAGCATAAAAAAGAATTCAGAAGATGACAGTGATGTGATCCTGTGGATAGCAGCTGGTACTTCAGTGAAGAAGGTCAGAGGCTCTTTGTTATTCCTATGATGCTCAGCCTGTTCAGAACACACCAGTTAAATATAATTACAACAGTAATTTTGCTCAGCATGGCAGTAAAACCTCTGAAGCCCCTTTTTTAGACGGATGCTCAGCTCCATCAGATAAGAGCATCTGCTGTCTTCAAACAAGCCACAGAGAAGAAACCTCAAGCCGTGTTCAGCTGCTTCTGCACGTCTGCCATAGAGAAACAGTTCAACAGTTTTTGTACGAGTGTTTTTCACCGTGGATACGGGGCACAGTGACTGAAGTCAGCCTGACACCCTTACAAAAACCCATCTACAGCTTTTCCAGGTCTGAACGCTGCTCATACAGAGCAGAAGAATAAAGTCCACAGGAAGGCCTCTGTTCAGTCAGCAGGTTCACACATATATTGTTTGTTTTTAGGTTCTTTGGAGACTTTTTTCACCATTAAAATAAAAACTTTATTAAAAAAAGACTTTAAAAGAAGCTCATGGAATAGCAAGTTTCATCCTTCAAACAAACCTTACATGTTTTTTCATGTTTAGGTCTGTACTAATATGTTTGTTGTTAGATTGTTCAGACCAGTTTCTTACTTCCACTTTTTGTTTTTAATTGTAAATGATGTCAAACCGCTTGAATCTACTGGATTCATTTTTAAAGGTTTGCATTGTCTGATTTGTGTTTTGATGTATAATCTTTACCTCAAGAGGAACTTAGCACTAAGATTGACTAAATAGAGATAAAGTTCAAAAACGTCAATTTTTACTCTAAACAAAAAATGTGGAGGTGAATCCAGGGAGGGGGTTTCTTGCAGGTCTGAGGGAAAGAAATCCACTAGAAACTGGAGACAAGTGTTAAATCCAAAGTGCTGTAATGGTGAGTGAGAACAGAAGGTGTGTAGGGATTTACTTTGAAAGGAACAGGATGCTGGTTGAAATCCAGGTAAGTTTTAGCATTGCAGGTTTGAGCTGGCAGGTGGAGAAGTTGAGGGAGGTGACTGAGGTTGGTTTGATGTGTCACCCAAAGTATACCAGCAAAATGCACAAACGACCAAACAACAATACAGGACAATAACATCAGTTTGTATTAAATGCAGTTAAAGCTTAGTTTTGATGTATTACTATATCACGACTGCAGGGACTGGTGTCCACATTTACTTTATGTCTGTTATAGTGATTGGCCTTATCAGTTCACATGTCCTTGTATTTATTTTGTGTATATTATTTGTATAATGTACTAATTTTGCTCCACTTGTACAATGACAATAAAGATATTCTCGTCTTGTATGTGTGGGTCTTAAACAGCACAGTGAGGTTTGTGTATATTTGGACACAAGATCTGTTTATTTGCATGTTCACTGAAACATATTGTAGTTATAATTACATATTGGACATGGACTTAATGTAAGTAAGTCCACTTCTCTAACTACTCCTTGACGGTCACCTCAGCAGCTCACCTTCCTGCTCCAACCGCTCCTTCCTTTGT
>NW_005188454.1:12678-14293 GCF_000239375.1 Pundamilia nyererei
TAAACTTCATTTAACTGTGGATCGAAGACGCTGAAAATATCTACCTATTTGGAACCATGGTAACAGGGTTCTTGCTGATCGGAGCTGGCTTGGCCCTGACTTATCGAAGAATTAAGGAAGTGGAACCGGCTGTTCAAACCCCCACAAGGCTGCCCGCTGGGATTGAAACAATGGGACGAGGCGTGAGCTCTCAAAATGGGCTCATTGAGTGCAGCACGGATAAAATCTTGGAGAAGCTTAAAGCTGCCGTGAACACTCGGAATAAGACCTCTGAGTGAAAGTTGGATCACATCTTGGAGAAGCTCTTGGCGGTCGTGAGTTCTCAGAATCTGCTCTTTGAGCACAAGAATGACAACATCACGGAGCATAAGTTTGATAACATCATGGAGAAGCTCGCGGCTCTCCAACGGGAGATTGAGAGAACTTTGAAATTCTCATGAGTTGTTCGCACTAAAGAAAAAAACCACCATCATAATGCGGCTATCCCTTTGGCGCCAGCTGCGGTCTCAAGGCTGGAGCTGAACAACAACACCCTGATAACGACTGTGTTTAGTCTGTTCTTCCCATTCCATGCAAGGCCACCTGGGTTGGCTGGAAGACTGTTTACTTAGCCTGGCAGGGCGAAGGACACTGTCTCAGCTGAACTCTGGACATGCACACACACCCATTTCACTGCAGGGCAACCTGCACGTGGCGAATAAAGCCCTGAGTGATTGATTGATTGATTGATTGATTGATTTGTAGTGTAGCTCTCTGTGCTAATTTGTAGATCTCTAATTTAGTAAGCCATTGTCGCAGCTTTGAGGTTTCCTATCATGATGCAAAATAACTGATAGATAAGAGATTTTCCCCTCACTGACTGCAGAGAGCTTTGGCTGGTTTAACATCTGAGATTTGCACTAAAAAGCAAGTTCAGTATCCTTCAAACATCAGAACAAAAAGGAAACTGTAACTGATAAAACAGAAAAATCTAAGCCCACTGAGGTGATTCAGCTGTCTGACTAGATGCTTCCTCAGTGCTCAGTGAGTGTTCGCTGCTCCAGCCTGGTCCTGCAGTGTCCGCCCACTCTGGCTGGAGACCGGAGTCCACACCTGCTTGGTCCACCTGTTCTTCATTGCTGGCAATCAGTAGGAGGAGCATTTAAGATCAGCATCTCCACCAACTCTCTTCCAGTCCATTAACTACCTTATGGTTTTTGTTGTGTTCAAATTTTTCAGACGGAACTTCAGGAGAAAGTTCTGTCTTTGAAAAAGATTTAATTTGCTTTGGCAATTGAAATGAGAAGTTTACAGAGAGCCGTGGACCTCTGTGTGAACCAGCAGCCTGCTTTATAAGAAGGATAACAAATCCTCCCCGTCCATGTCTGACCTCGCCTGGTATTCATTTCAATTCAGTTCAATTCAATTTTATTTATACAGCGCCAAATCACAGCAACAGTCGCCTCAAGGCGCTTTATATTGTAATGTAGATGCTACAATAATAGATACAGAGAAAACCCAACAATCATATGACCCCCTATGAGCAGCACTTTGGCAACAGTGGGAAGGAAAAACTCCCTTTTAACAGGAAGAAACCTCCGGCAGAACCAGGCTCAGGGAGGGGCGGGGCCATCTG
>NW_005188454.1:15525-17924 GCF_000239375.1 Pundamilia nyererei
TTCCTACAATATCAGTCATGCCGAACGACGCTTTCGACCTTCAAAAGACGGATCGCCAACTCATTGAGCACATTTGCAGTGTGTATATAAACATAAATAAAACAGTTTTATTTATACTAATAAAACAAAGGTTTTCAACCCTAACATCATCACCAGGCCAAGAAGAAATTCTCTGCATGTTTTTGATTGAAACTAACTTGTATCTCTTCTCATGCTGAGTTACTCGCCTCCTTGGCTGCTGGAATACTGGATAACAGCTTGGAAGTTGCTTTCTCCTGATTCCCTCCCCTCACGTCTACTCACCTGCAGATTCAAGTTAGCCCCTCACCTCACCTGTGTTACTGAGATTTCTGATTTTCTCCCCTCCGATCATCGACTTTTCTCTCCTCTGTTGCAGTGTCTTTTCCTCGGAGACTCGTTGTCCCTTGTGCAGCAGAAACAGAGATCCTTCACACTACATCACATCACCATAACTTGCATAACAAACTAGTGAAAACCAAACTTGCCTCAGCACTGTCTTTGGGTCCACGCTCTCTCTCCACCTGGCTTTAGCACTATGTTGCATAAAGATGATCCTTGAATTGATCAACTGGATTTTTCACAAGAACTGGTCTGCTATTGGTCAAAAAGAATGAATGGGTGCAATGACAAACTCTAACTTAAACTAAAGGTAACTACAAGAAAATCAAACTGAAGCAAAGGAAAACCAAGATGGCCACCTTCTATAAACTCCAAAGCAGGTGATACAATTTGTTTTAATAGTAGGGGACATCGGTGAGCAACGGCAGGTCCAACAAACAGCATCTCGACAAATATCACAAACTGTTTGTGTGCATGTCAGCTAGCTAAAGGCAGAACTGCGGTTTTTCTTAGCAAAGATAAATATAACCTAGTGTTTGCCGAATTCATTCTCAGGGATTTCAAACAAAATAAGAGGAAACTGGAGAAAGATGATGGACGGTTCAGCAGCCTTGTGCCACACACACACACACTGTGTTGTTGCCCTTCCAGTATTTCCCATCCATCCATACCTGTGCTCATCTATCAGCCTGCACAGGATAGACCTGCCTCGCACTCCTTGTACTACAAATAATCCATTTTTAGCACATTTACCAGCGTTTATGTTTCTCCTGGTGTTTAATCTTTAATTTTGTTCATCTTTTTCCGTGTTCTGTATTTTCCTGCTCTTTCTGATTTCCTTGATGACTTTTCTGTGTATCACCTGTACCTGGACGGCCTCTCATGTCCTTCATTTAGCTCCTCTTCCTCAGTGTGCTTCAAGTTTCCTTAAAATCCCTCCTCTCCCAACGCAGCACTTTGCAAGTGAAGATATTTGTTAAATCAAATACAGTGAAGTGAAACTTTGATTTATGTGTTTGCAGCATTTATTTCCTAACATGCAGAAATGAAGTAAAGCCGTCAGTAAAAGACAGAGAGTCACAGAGAAACAGTCACAGTGAGTTTTTGTTCATGTGGCAGCGACTCCCATCTGCTTCCTCCTGCTGCTGTGACAGGTTTTTGTACGAGGGTTTTTCACTGTGTTGGGGTGGTCCACAGTGATTGAACATCCACACAGAGCTGAACAAAAACCCTGCAGCTTCATCTGAACCGTCTTTAAAACATGGAATCGGCCAAAGTTCAGAAAAACATCAAGAAACAAAACATCTGCTTCAGGTGAGTCTTCGGCAGCTCGAATTCTACATGGAAATGAATATTTCTTCACTTTTCTGACCCTCACGCCTCTGCTCTGTGTGCAGGTAGACGGTTTTATATTTGTACTTTAACCTGATGAAAACTTACAAATGACTTTCTGATTGTTCCTCTGGTGTAACAGCTCAGTGTCTGACCTGTGGAAGTGGATTTTTGAACATGTTTGAGCTGCTCTGAGGACTTCTGACAGCCGAGAGGTTTTTGTACGGGGCTGTAACACTGTGATGCACTAACATTTGGAAATCCGATCCGTCTCACCGTCACCCCTAAAGGTAAGAAAAATCCCTTTTTCTTGGCTGATACAGTGAGAAATAATTTCCTTTTAAAGGTCTGTTTAGTCCAAAACTGAGTTTTTATGTTTTAAAGCTTGAACTTGATGGATCAGTAGTGGAGCGATGTGACGACGAGCTGCTGTGAGACAGAGCAGCTCTGCCTGACACAGGATGTCCTGAAAATGCCTTAAACCCTGTTTTCTGTTCATTCAAAGTGTGAAAGTGTCCAAAATAGAGTCAAGTCAGCTGCAACATGTAGCTGGTGTGTTGGAACTCTGCAAATAATGACAGAGCAAAGCCAAAAGTAAAACAAAGGAGAATAATCGGCAGTAAAAAAGAAAAAAAAGATGAACATTAGCTACAGAAACATGTCAACGAACCAACAAACTGTCAGATTTAAAAATCTGAAATTCTGTT
>NW_005188454.1:19349-21123 GCF_000239375.1 Pundamilia nyererei
TGAAACTTGGTTATTTTCTACTTTATAACTTTGTCTGTGTGGTTTTGGTTTGTCCTGCTTTGCTGTGTAGATCGACCTAAAACGACCCCGTCCCTTCACGTTCTGACCCCTCTGGCACCTTCTGCTTATCCACCGCTGCCCGCTGACGCTCTGGGCCCAGAGGTCTGTCTGGCCACTGATTTTTATCCAAAGGAAGGAGAAATGATTATGAATGTCAGGGGGGGCCCAGTCAGCGTGAACATCAGCAACGCCGTTCTGTCCACAAAGACTAAAAGCTACTACTTTGTTGGATTCAGCAACGAGACCATCCACTCCTGCGAGCTGTTAGGAGTCTCCACCAATAACGAAGCTGGTATGAGAACAAACTCACTGAAACAATAAGTAACGTCAGTGTGAGACTCATAAACATTAAACTTCAGCTGTGTTTGTGTCAGACACTTTTAATCTTTTATTTTTAACACAAACATGCAAATATGGTCATTAATAAAAAAAAGATCAATAAAATGATTTCATGTCATAGACGGTTGAGACTTTGTTTGACATTTGAAATTTAAACCCTTCTTATATTATTTCGGGTAACAGTTCATCGAGCGTGTTTGTGATTAATGCACTTCATATTTCCACACAGATGACGCCTGCAGCAGCGTCTACCCAGGTGAGCGTGCAAACACACCTGCACACGTTCAGCTCCTTCACAGTCACATGAACGAGATCGTCATCACTAACAGCATCACTGCTGTCGGGAAGATTTTGAATTCATTCACACAATGAAAGATTATTGTGTAACCTCAAATATTATATATAATATATAACGTCAGTCACACAAAAGATGCAGTTCATATCAGAGAGCAGCAGAAAAACATCTGTTTGCTTTTTACTCAAAGTTTCATTTCCAAAAAAACAAACAACAACAAAAAAACAAAAGAAAAGAGAATAAAAGTAAAAAAGAACTAAAGTGTAAATATGATAAAACATCAGTTCAGCCTCGGTCTCATGTGTGAGTGCTGATGCATCAGTGCAGAGAACAACACACTGATGTGTTCACGTTAACAAACAACATGCAGGAACATAAATATAAAGAGTTGTGTTTATTAATTAAACTGCAGTCGTGAAAATGAATTTCTTCTGTGTCCTTTGTCTCTGTGTCGATCTGTGGTGACGATCGACACAGGAAACCTTTTTCATCTCTTTTACCTTCCTGTTGAAGTCGTGTTCGTGTCAAAGATTCAGTCCGAGCTAACGCGTCTGTCTCTCTTCTGTGTAGAAAAAGCAAAGCTCAACTTCTACCTGCTGGTGATGAACGGAGTCAGAGTGCTGTTCACCAAGACTTTGGCCTTCAACACCATCCTGACCATCAGAGGTCTGCTGGTCTGAGTCCATCAGCAGGTCGGCGACATCAGATCAGAGCTTCAGCTTCAGTTTCTTTCTCCTGTTTTTGATAAAAGCACAAACGTTCAGGAAGTCTCCTGTAAATTCACACTTATAGCACAAACAGTTTTGGGTCTGAGTTTAGGATCGTTTGCCTTCATATAAGAGCAACGTTTCAAATTCCAACAAAATCTAAAAGTAAACACAGAAATTTTGACCCAAATGGAAAAACGTGGAAACTCCTGAAACATTTTTATCATTTTGTTGTAAATACATGCAAAAAACATTAAACCAGAAACATAAAATCTGTTAAATGTTTCAAATTATTTATGCAAAATACAGCAAAGACTCGACGTCAGCGTGCAGCGTGGCTGTGCCGAGCTCGCTGACGTCGCCATCTGGAGCT
>NW_005188454.1:22818-26578 GCF_000239375.1 Pundamilia nyererei
AGCTTGTTTTAAACTTTCAGCTCATTTTTCTTTGACTTTTACACTAATGACTCATTTTTGACTGAATCATTTCCATCATGTGTTTCAGTTGTTCTCAGTTAACAGACATTTTTAAAAATATGGTTACGTTAGCCTCCATCACTCTCTGCCGTGCATCCGTCTGACTGTAGGCACCTCCTCCTGTTATCCAGACAAACTCTCAACAGGAAGTGACATCATAGTTTACCTGCTGGGCAGCCTGTTATCAGGTTACCACGACTACAGAGTGGATTATCACCAAATATTAATCAGGTGATAGCTAAAAGCTAACGCAGATACTAGTTTGTACAACATCTAAATAAAAGCTCTGTTAGTGCCAGTAGCCGCTCAGCGCGCTGTATTATTGGTCGCTGGTTATTATTGGTCATTAAAAAGGCTCCAACAGCACAAACAGGGTCCAGAGGTCCAGTTCAGGGACTCTAATTAACTGAGGTGAAGCCGAGCAGACCACCTGTGTCACCATCCACCTGTCAGTCAAAGAGGCCACGCCCCCAATAATGCAAACATTAAGCTTAAAATCAGCTGTTATGAAGATCGAGGCTGTAAACATGTTTACGTCTGATGTGATGTGAACACGTAAGTGTTGCAGGAAGTTTGAGGAAGTTTTTCTTCAGAGTTTGATGTTTGACAACAACTCCAACGATCAGCTGAACTGAACTTCAGTTCTAGTCTTAAACTGTAACACAGCTAAACTTCACTGAGATCGTTTATACAGAATAATCCTTTCATGCAACGCTGATTATTTCTGCTCCACACTGTGACCTGTGTGAGCTCTTAAAAGCTTTAAAAAACAAGTAAATTTGAACTTTTGTTATCTGGGTTTTAGGCCACACCCCTCTGACAGAGGTGGCACTCGTGGGAATAACTGGATCAGGGGACACAGGTGAGCTGTGCAAACACAGATGCTTCATCCAGAGGAACACAGACAGCGTGTTTGGTTAGACTCAGTCTGAAGGATTAAGGTGGATTTCTGAAAACGAGCACAGTGACTCTTCCACATCGTCTCGGGTAAGTTTCAGTTTACATGATTTTAATTTGAACAAACAGTGTTAGAAAAATGTTATTTCTACGTAAAAACAAACAAACAAAACAGGACAAACAAAGTCTCGTACAAACAAAATGGAACGACTCAGAAAAAAGTGAATGACACAATCTTTATGGAGGAAAGATGTGTTTTACTCTTTGATAGCAAAGCTTCTTTTAATGAATGTGTAATTATCTAAATGTTTCACACTGTCATCAGAGAAACGACCAGTTAATGCAGAAAACCAAACAAATGCAAACTGTGAAGGTGACAGGAGGAAAAAAACACTGATCACGGACAGAAAATCTGAATATTTGACATCCACACGAGTCCGTGAGTATTCGTCACAGTGTGAGTCACAGTGTAAGAATCAGAGGACAGACAAACTTTATTTTGGCAACGGAACCAAACTGACTGTAGAGACAGGTAAGAGTTTTCTGTGCTTAAATGATTTTAGACTTTAAAAATAACTTTCATTTGAATTTTTTTAATTTATTACTTTTTGTAGATTCTAATTAGTGCAAACTGAGATGGTTTCATGCAGTCTCAGTGAGAAACATCAGCTCACAGTGTGAAGTTCAGCTCAGCACAACATGTGAAACATTCAGAGAAGAAGAAACAAACACTGAATGAAAACAGCGCAGAAAGTGTCAATACAGAACCTGCAGTCAGGAGTTTTATTCGCTTTCAATTTTGTCTGATTCGTTCGGATTGAGTGAAAAAAACATCAAAAACAGTAAAAACTGCGACACAAGTTTGAATATCTGAGACAAATAATTAAAATAACACATAAAGAGATGTCCTGAAGATTAACGAAGAGACACAACAACAGCAGGAACAGAGCGCAGCAGTATTTGTCACAGTGTGCGTTACTGTGTGACTGGAGGGAACGACAAAATTTATTTTGGCAAAGGAACCAAACTGACTGTAGAAACAGGTAGGAGGACGTTTGCTTTCTTTAGTGTTTCGTTTTTGTGCGTCTATAGAGAGTTTATGTGTGTGTTGCATTTGTGTATTTATAGAACTGGACAGATTTTGATTGATAGAAATAATCAGGCTGTGAGCAACACAGACAAACATGCAAATAAAATAAGAGTTTAAAATGAATTCAGATTTGTTGATTAAACGATTAAATGTTCAACAGCGTGAATAAAAATATGACTCATGCTGCTGTAAAACAATGAGATCAGTTAATAAATGAACCCAACAGAAGCACAAACAGATGCAAATTCCTCCATAAACACCATAAAAATATGAAATAAGTTAAATTTCCAGTGAAAACATCAAATGTAAGCTGTGAAAGACAAAAGTGGTATTTGTCACAGTGTGTGTTAGAGTGTGAATCAGGGAGGAAACAGCAGACTTTATTTTGGCAAAGGAATTAAAGTGACAGTGGAGGCTGGTAAGATGATTATATTTCTATATTTTTATGACCAACACTGTGAAACGAGCGACTCGGTTAAATGTTTTAATATTTTACTGAAACATCCAGACTCTGCAGACAGTAACCATGGATACACGAGCACCGTGTGTTAGACGGATTAATGAAAGAAATAAGCACGACATGAAAGTGAGTGAAAATCTAAAGCTGACCTGAAACATGGTGCAGCAGTTTTTGTCACAGCGTTTGCTGCAGTGTGACGAGAGGAAACGACAAGCTTGTCTTTGGCAGCGGCGCCAAACTGAGCGTAGAGACGGGTAAGATTTAACGTGGAGTCGGGTTTACGATTTTATGATCAGCTCAGAGTCTGCAATCACTGTTTGCATTTATTGAATATTACATATTTGAAAGGTTTTCGCTCAGTTTGATGGGCTAACGCTGCAGGCTGACGACTGTCTGGGAAAATAACGCAGTTAAAAACACGATTGGTGATCCTGAGTTTAAATGTTGGGATGAAACGACTAAACTGGTTTAAACAGATGAAAACAACACAGAATGAGACTGAGTGCAACATTATAAATGACACAGAATAAATAAACAGAAACATCTGGAGAATAACGGGAGCAGCAGTATTTGTCACAGTGTGTGTTAGTGTGTGACTCAGGGGGGAAACTACAGGCTTTATTTTGGTAAAGGAACCAAACTGATCGTACAAACTGGTAAGAAGAAGATTTCTTTATTATTTCATGATTTACATTTTTGTCTCATTGAAGTTGAATTTAGGCTGCAGATCGTGAAGTAAAACATATGAACACATTTATAAAAGGATTTCCAAACAGAAACAACCAAGTAAACCAAAAGATAAAAATCATCAAAAAGACGTCAGCATGAAATCTGGAAACTAATACAGATTCATGCAAAAACAACAAGATGAATAAAAACCAAAACGTTTCAGTGAAAATCAAATGGAAACTTAGTCCTCATACAAACAAGGTATTTGTCACAGTGTGTGTTACTGTGTGAATAACCAGGGAGGCAAAATGACTTTTGGGAGAGGAACCAAACTGACCGTACAAACTGGTGAGATACAAAAAATGCTTTTATTGGTTTTAGTGTTGATGGTTTTATTGGTGCAAACTGGCTGCAAATGGAAATAAATAACATTTGTTTATTTTATGTGACTTTTAATGTAAAAAACAAACCAAACACTGAGACTCTACAAAGACCTGATGTGTAACGTGATCAATAACTAACAGATGGGAGATAAAAACTGCAGCAGTATTTGTCTCAGTGTTTGTTACTGTGTGACTCAGGGA
>NW_005188454.1:28445-30508 GCF_000239375.1 Pundamilia nyererei
TTTCACTAAAAGATGAATGTGAGGTTTTTATCACACTGTTTGTCAGTGTGTGAGAGGAACTACAGACAAACTGATCTTTGGCCGAGGAACTCGACTGAGTGTTGAATCGGGTAAGATTTTATAGATTTTATAGATTTTATAGATTTTATCGATTTTATAGACTTAAAACATAAAATCAGAGGAGACAACACTTTAATCCAACACACAGTTCAGTTTTTAATGATTTATATTTAGTCATTAAGGTTTCTTTAAAAAGGTAAATCCCTGTTTTAGTGCAATGAAAATATTTCAATCATCAAAACCTGAAACGATTCAAAGTTAAGATTGAAACAGGAGTTTGAACTTTGGGAGGTTTTTATTCAGCGATCAGTCACAGTGTGAAAGGAAATGCACAGAAAATGATTTTTGGCCGAGGAACTCGACTGACTGTCAACTCCGGTGAGTTTAAATATATATTTAACAAATATGTAGGACATGATGTGCAGAACAACAAGATTTTATTTTTAGAGCTCAAAGTCCAGTTCAACACGTGTGAAGGTTTCGCCATCAGAACGAGTCAAAGCGAAACTGTTGTAATGCAGAAACGATGGTTAGGTCCTGAACCTGTCACAGATTATTTTCTATGAGAGACGTAAAGTTTTCATTCAGAAAAAAAGTTCATTTCAGTGTAAAAAGTAAAATATTCTCCTGAACGAGGACTGAAAATAAAAACTCTAATCAAAGAAGATCCGTAACTACAATCTCCCGTCATGTTATCTGTCGGTGCGGTTCAGTAATGCTGCACCGCTGTCAAGTTTACAGCCTGTTAACCAGTTTAATTTTGACAGGACTTCATGGTAGAAACAGGCAAAATGTTTTAAACTGAGTCTCCACGTCAGACTGCGGGCGAAGCATTTTACTCCTCGTCTGCTCAGTGAGATGAAGGTGGTTCTTCAAAAACAAACAATCTCAGCATTGCTGCCATTTCTGTCTATAATAATGTCTCAGTGAATATTTCTTAATGATTGTGTTTACACCAAAACAAAAGTAGAAAGACTGCGTGAGGATTTGAGTCAGCTGTCAGTCACTGTGTGAGAGGAAGTGCAGAGAAACTCATCTTTGGTGGAGGAACTCGGCTGATGGTCGAATCAGGTCAGTTTAGACTGAAAGTTTCATTAATCTGCTGATAAAGACAAAAATCACGACAGGATAAAAGAAAATATGAAATCATTTAATGACTTCAAGATTTATTCTAAAGAGAGAGAAAGTAACTGTAACTTGTTTCAACAGTAAAAGTTACATTTGTTTCATGAAGAGAATATTATGAAAACAAAACAAAAGTTATTTCTTCATCTGGAACAAATGTTTTCATGTACTGGCAGCACAAAAGTAAAGAAACGTCTGTGAGTTTAACACTAGAATCAGTCACAAGACTGAATTTCTATTTTTCATATTCTAATAGTGGAAGCACGGCGTCAGCGCAGATTCTTTACAGTCAGTGTGAAAATCACCTTCAGCTCAGGAACGTTTCTGCCAGCAAAGAATTTAATAGAACAGAAGCAACGACACAGAAGCAGAACCAGGTTTTTGTTTCGTCGTGTGTCATGGTGTGAATGCTGGGGGCGGTTATGGCAAACTGGTGTTTGGATCGGGCACCAGACTGAACGTCCAGAGCCGTAAGTTTCAATTCAATTATTAAAGCTGCTGGAATGTAGTTTTCTTCTTCTACTAAACGTATTCAGCAGAATCATAACACTCGTTTAATCAGCCTTTGCCTCGATTTGTGATGATGTAACAGTCACACCTGACATAGAGAATGATAAAATAATATCAGAACCATAAGAAATCATGATAACTGTCCACAATCTAACAGCTGCATTAAACTTAAATAGTTGTAAGAAAATAAACATGAACATGTTATACTGGAGCTCAGCAGCTGCTGCAGGCTGCTGGTTTTTGCTGAGCTCGTTTGTGCTGTGTGAAGTCTGGAGGAGGACAGAAGATGATGTTTGGTAAAGGAACTCTGCTGACTGTGGAAGCAAGTAAGACGTTTCTAACTAACAGACAATAATAATAACATTTTG
>NW_005188454.1:31377-33476 GCF_000239375.1 Pundamilia nyererei
ACAGTGAAACAGAGAACATATAGGTTTGTGTAAAAGATGATAAAATGTTCATTTGAGCCTTTTCGAGCTGAGTGATGTGGAGCTGAGCTGCACTCACATTAAGTGTGTGATCAGTAACACTGTGTGACTACGTCTTCCACCGGAGGATGGAAAACTGTGTTTGGGGCAGGAACCACACTGATCATCAGCAGCAGTGAGTGTGTGAAAGTCAGAGTTGATCAAAGCAAAAAGTAGAAACTGACAAAACATTTTAAGTAAAGAAATAAAAAAAAATTACATGTCTTTTTAAATTTGCATAAAATCACACAATCTGTGATTTCTTGTAAAATGTGCAGTTACAAAAATACAGTAATTACTTCATCTAACAAAGGATTACTCACGGACACCAATACTATATGCAGTATAGTTACTGTAAATATAAATACTTCTACGACAGTTCTGATTAATAATTATAAAATAACATAGTTAAAAGTCAAAAGTAGTTAAAAAAGTCAGAAATCACGTCTAAGATGAGCTTCTGTTCAGTTGCTAAGTTTGTGCTATGAGGCTTCGTGTTGTGTGACTACTGGGTATAAGATTTTTTTTGGAAGTGGAACCAGGTTAATCATTCAAACCAGTAAGTGCTGAAAATGTTTATTGTTTATTCCTTTTTTTAATGGCAAACAAGCAAAATCAGGTTCGATTTGTGAAAATCACATTTAAATGCTGACCAGTGTTTACAGCTGAGGGACATTAAATCAACATGTTTTGACCCCTTAAAGGTCAGAAGATCAGCGAGAAATGTGAAATCATCTCTAAATTACAAATATTTCTGTGACATTTATACAGATAAATAAACACAGATAAAGAATAAAAGGAGAAAATACATCAACTGAACAAACTTGTGATAAAACACTTTGCTCTTCACTGTAGTGAAAATAGCCGAGCTTATGTTTATCATATATGTTAAACTTGTGTGTTTTTAAATGTAAAGCTCAAACACAGAGTTTGGCTCGGCTGATCCTGTCCTGACTTTGTGTTATTGGGCTTCATGTTGTGTGAATGTTGGCTCAGAAAAAATTTACTTTGGACGAGGAATCAGATTAACCGTTGAGCCGAGTAAGTACTGATACACTTCCATATATAAGTGGCAGCAACAGGCATAGTTTTAAGTTGACTGCAGTAATGCAAACAGAGGTGAAACATCTGCAGTGTGTTAAATATAAATGGATTTGAATTTGGGCCACAAAGCAACAGCAAATGTTTAAATGCTGGAATATGAAGCAAACTGAGCATTAAAATAAAACGCTGCTTTTACAGGTACAATTAGAATAACAATGAAGAGTAAAAACATTCATCAAACATACAGGACTCGTCAAACATATCCACTCTGGATCACTTTCAACGATTTCCATGATCTACAGGAAAATGTCAGAATTGACATTTTGTTTTATTCAGAAAACCATCAGAGCAAATAGAAAGAGGTCAGAAAACTCAAGTTAGATTAATTACTGTCGGCCCAGAAAGTGTCTGCAGAGCCGTGAAATGTTCATATGTGAAGTGAAGTCTGTTTGCTCTGAAGCCAGCGATCCATCTGTTTAATACTTCAGATAAACCATGATCACAACAAAAACTCGTAATAAACACAACTGACCAACGTGACCGACTTTAGAAGTTTGTTCATGTTCATTCATAAAAAAGTCAAAGATGCTGATGAAGGTACGCTGTGCTGAGTTTGTGTTATGGAGCTTCATGTTGTGTGAATGTTGGGCAAAAGATCATCTTTGGAGCAGGAAGCAGGTTAATCATTGAAGCCAGTGAGTGCTGTCACGTCTTTATTTCACTTCTGTTATGGATTCAATCAAAACTTCAAAACAAAGATCAGAATAAATATAATGAAGAGATCAAAGGATCAAAAACTGATCACTTAAAATATTTTTTCTGTAAATAATTTAGGAAAAACAAAAATTTACATCAATTGTAGATCATATTGATAATGTCCAAGGTTCACAAGTTTGATTTAGTGGAGTTAAACATTTGCTGAGCCCTTTTTTAAATTAAAATGAGTCTGTGTGAAGGCTGTGCTGCTGAGCTCCTGGTTCACATCGCGGTGTGAAGAC
>NW_005188455.1:0-1061 GCF_000239375.1 Pundamilia nyererei
GAGCTGCAACAAGGAGACATGGGTAAAAAGCTGGACAGCCTTTCACTAGAGTAATAAAATCCAACCACACAAAGAGTTAAAGTGCAGTGATATTAAGATATTGGCTATTTTGCTGTAAAGTGGAAGTGGAAGAAAAAAAATTAAGATATAAAAAGAGAAGTCCTTTTTAAAATAAGTCCATGATATTTTGATAAATATGAGTGTCAACCTAGTATGTGAAGAAAAAATTCAGGCAATGGGTCAAATGCCACTAAGTACAGTCTAAGTTTAACTCAGGAATTTATATTCCTTTGTGAAACCCATTATTCCAGCATTCAATCTAAATCTATATGTGACAAAGAGGAGAATTTTGTTTCACATCAAGGCTTTGGACAGTATGCTTTGCCATGTTGCTGCTTGTTTTGCCATTAGGAAGAAAACGAAAGTGAAATTCTGCCATGAAGAAAAAGCACTTTTCCAAAAGAATATATCAGCTCAATCACGTAATTATCAATAATATCTACTTTTTCTGCTTTACAAGAACAGATGTGTGGTTGCCGCCTAAATGTGTTTTGCATGATTTTTATGCCTCACTGCTTCTCAGAGTTTAAGTTCTTCTGTCACTGTTCTGAACTGTTCATTCACTCACACTGAAAACTGCATTAAGTCGATGTTTTCAATAACTCTGATTGTGATGTTGGGTTTCTGACTCATTTTTTTATTCTGTTATGCTGTCAGAGTTTTTCTGATTTAAAATGACGTATTTTGGGATGTTTTTTTCTTAAGAGTCATTTGCCAGCAATGTTCTTACTCAAACTGATAAACTAAATCTGTCAGTCTTGGAGGGACTGTGACCATCACTGCACAAGGAGTTCAAAGGTCGGTGGTTCGATCCCAGGCTGCATCCTGGCTGCATGCCAAATATCCTGGGCAAGATACTAACCCCGTGTTTGCCTACTAGTGGTGGTCAGAGGGCTCGGTGGCACCTGTGTCCGGCAGCCTCGCCTCTGTCAGTGCGCCCCAGGGCAGCTGTGGCTACAATGTAGCTTGCTATCGCCAGTGTGTGAATGTGTGTGTGAATG
>NW_005188455.1:2189-3365 GCF_000239375.1 Pundamilia nyererei
TCATGAAAAGGCTTTAAATTTGATTAATAAAATGTTAATATTAATTCTACAGTTGGCCAAAAAGCCACAAAGGGAGGCAAGAGAACATGTGGTGTTCTTTGATAATACTTTGAGTTAGATTTTTTGCAGTATTAATTACTTGAGAAAACAAGACTGGATGGACTTAGAGGTTCAAAATTCAAGTCTTAGTCAAAACCAAATATTGAACCCAGACCCTGTACACAGTTTTTAACTTAAATAAAAATCACATACTTTGATTTGAATCAAACAATGATTGCATTTCATGCATGAAAATGTTGTTTTATCAGTTTCCTACCACAGGGTTGTAATCTGGTGTTAAAGTTGGATTTGGGAGGTGGGAAATTCAGCTGTAGTAGGGCAGCAGAGACTCAGCTACATTTTGCAATTTATAAGACCATGTTACATTCATAATGGCAGTTTTCCAACTCCTCACCAGTATAAAGCTGGATTTTAGTTGGTATCTTTATCTTTTGTTTCAAAGGTCAATGACGATCGCTGACTTTGCACACAAATAAACTTTTAAAAGCTTCTCCCCAAGCACAAAACAAAAGCGATTTTTCATAAGCTGTGATTTTATTTTGTGTTTTTACTTTTTTTACACCATATTTTTAAAGTCAACATGGATAATATTAGCTGATTAAATTAGCATGCACATCATTAGAAAGTCAAATGTTTGCAGAAATATCGCAACAGCAGAAACATGTAGCTTCATCAAACTATAAAAGACATCATATGCAGACAGGAAGTGTTGCTGAAGCTCTACTCTGAGCAGTGGTCAGGGTCCAGGGTTTGAGTGACGGGGCTCTGTCCACTCAGACTGGCCTCACAGCTTACTGAGCCCGCCTTCCTCCTCTGGTCTGCAGAGAGGCTCAGGGTGCTGCTCCAGCTGTAGCAGCCGTCTGTCCCCAAGACTTCCAGGCTGGTTGAAACCCCTGAGGATGTGCTGGTGCCCCCCACCTTCAAGCCCAGCTTCCAGTTTGAGGGGAAACCCCCGGTGGCCAAACCCACCACAGTGGCACTACTCTGTTTGTCTTCCTCTTTGAATGGACAGTGAGGGTGGGCCTCACCACACCCACTCTGAACAAACCTCTAACCCCTGAAAATGAACCTTTTCTTATGTAAAACATCACAGTACACCTGATTAAATGCAGAAGA
>NW_005188455.1:4576-18817 GCF_000239375.1 Pundamilia nyererei
GACTGCAGCTGCTGAAGAGGAAGAAACTCTGACACAGACCACTGAACACAGTAACTTCACCAAGCACTAAATACTCATCTACACTTCTTTGGGGGAATTTTTAAACATCTGGTTACACCAATTCACAGTTTTCTTGTTACATTCCCCTAATAGTTACATTACATTCAGATTTTATTGTTTGTTTTTGTATTTTTTAAGCTTTATATTCCCAATATCATCCCATGAAGATCATTAAAGCTTGAACGAAGCTTTTACTTGTTGTTGTCAACACTTTTTAGCAGTGTTCTCTCTCACACAAAGTTTTCTTCAAAAATCATATTGATCATATTGTTCGTTTTACTTTTCCCACTGTGAGTTCATGCCCAGCTTCTCTGATCTTTGCATTACCACAGATCTACTTTCAACCATTTCTCTTGGCTTTGCGTCGGAGTGCTGTTGTATCAGTAGTTCTGTCAGTACAAAACCTGAAGTACCAAAAGGACAAGCTGTGGTTATCGCAATAAGCTCATGTTGACTATCGTGGGTGTCAGTCTGTCATATGTAAGGAATCATGATCTCATCATCAGATCATGATGAGATTGGACTTAATAACCTTTCCTGCACTGGACACCAGGTTCCTTCTTTGGTTTTTTGGGTTACGTCAGGTGGATAAAACATGTGCGTACGACAAAACGAAAAAAGAAGTTTAATAGATCATAACAAGTTTAGGTAGTATGTTTTGCCAGCACACCAAAGCCATGTTCCTGTTTGGGTTTTTTTCCTAAAACAACTTGATTGATGGTCAGCAGATGAAAACACTGCAATGTCACTTTTTTCATTTAGTGTGACTGCATTTGCAGCCATCACACACACAGGCAGACATAATTTACTTGCTATGCAAAAGGACTGTAAGAAGTTCTGTATATACACCAATCAGGCATATCATTATAACCAATGACAGGGAAAGTGAATAACACTGATTATCTCTTCTCCTTATCTTATCTCACAGTTTGTTGTGTCTGTGGCTGCATAGCCACAGGCCAGTCAGGGTGCCCACCACTAAAAGCACCAAGAATGGGTATCCGAATGTGGTCTGATTAATCACATGTTCTTTTAAATAACATGTGTGTGCATTACTTAACTGGAGAACACCAGGCACCAGGATGCACTATAGGAGGAAGTGTGATCTGTTTGGGAAACCTTGGGTCCTGGCATCCATGTGGATTCTACTTTGGCACTTACCTCCTACCTGAGCATTGTTGCAGACTTTTCGTAGAAATGTTATTCCCTATTCGCTGTGGCCTCTTTCAGCAGGATAATGTGTTCTCCTGCAAAGCAAAAGTGGTTCAGAAATGGTTTGAGGAGCACAACAATGAGTTTGCAGTGTTGACTGATGAGTTTGTTTCTCCAGATTTTAATCCCAACAAAACATGTGTAGATACGCTGGATAAACATGGATCACATGAATCACAATCCATGGATGCCCAACCTTACAACTTACAGGAATTGAATGATACAGCAGGACACTTTCAGAGATCTAATGGAGTCCATGTCTCAACTGTTAAGGGCTGTTTTACCAGCAAAAATGGGACCAACCAATAGCAGGCAAGTTTTTTTTATCTGATTTAGTGCTCAGATAAAATAATTATTGTGGGTGATTTTAACATCCATGTAGATGCTAAAAATGACAGCCTCAACATGGCATTTATCTGTCATTAGACTCAATTGGCTTCTCTCAAAATGTAAAAGAACCCACCCACCACTTTAATCACACTCTAGATCTTGTTTTAACATGTGGCATAGAAACTGAACATTTAACAGTGTTTCCTGAAAACCTTATCTGGTCTAATCCTTTTCTAAGTACAATAATTACATTACACAGCAGTGGAGAGTAGACTTCATCACAGTAGATGTCTTTCTGAAAGTGCTGTAACTAAATTTAAGAATATAATTACCTCTCTGTTATCATCTTCAATGCCCTGTACCAACATAGAGCAGAGCAGCTATCTGAACGCTGCTCCAACAGAGGTACACAGAATGATAGGCAGACGCTCTGACGAAGAACAGAGGTAAACACGCACTAAATATACAGACAAAACTAACAAGAAAATGGCAGACAGGAGGGAGACACAGCTGAACCTAATTAGACAAGACAACAGTGAAGCAAAACCCAAAACACTGAACACTGGATGTGGGTGTTTTAAAAGAGGTAAAAGAGAAAATACAAGACAGAAAGCTACAATTCCCAGAATAAAACTTAAAACAAAAACAGAAAACACTGAGTCGCAGTGTAACTGCTGAAGCTCTACTCTGAGCAGTGGTCAGGGTCAAGTGATGTTTCCAGTAACTCAAGTTTGGCTTTCTGAGTCAGGGTGAGAGTTTTTTTTAATTTGTTTATTTTTAATTCTGTTTGTGCTGCTCATGTTTCTCTGATTTAACCTGATACATTTTCTGTTTTTTCCCTCAAGATTCACATCATTTTAGTCCTCATTTCAAAGTAATTTGCCAACAGTTTTCTAACTCTGTTAAGCCAAGCCTGTCAGGGACTGTGACCGTCAGCACCACAGGGAGTTGCTGGACTTAGTACCTTTAGAAACCTGGACAGCCTCCCAAACTCAGGAACTCCATCTTGACTCCAAGGCAGTAGATCTGGTTCTCAGTACACTTTATCCACCAGTGATCTTCAGGCAGTAGATGCTGCAGATTATTACTGTGGGTTACCATGGTAGTGAAGTGTTTACACAATGATTCATGGCTGCATAAAAAATTTCTTCACTTTGGCTGAAGGCTGCAGGTGTAGAGTTTTCAACTGCAATCAGAATAACTAGAATAACCAATTAAACACAATACAAGTGTACAAGTGATTTACATATTTGATTATGAGCACACTAACTAAGATACATTCTACACTCACATTTTGAGCTTTTATTTTCTAGATCTCTTCATGGTTTTAATTTCAAGTAAAACATTTATTTACTGAATCAAACTCAAGTTATTTATTTTACCGCAAGAGTAAAATTTGGAGATATCGTCTTCCTGCTAAAAGATGTAAATACATGACCACAAGCTTCTTTCAGCTTTTCCATTAATTTCAAAAGATGAACACATATTTGATTTGTCCCAGATGTTCAGGCCAGATGCAGCCCTGCCGTTTTCATCTCTTCCCAGACTTGATTTTTCATGTGTTAGGCAAACAGGTTAATTTATAGTACACAACACTGAAATTATAGAACAATTATATTTAAAAATAAGACAGAATGCTTAATAATATGGATCACTGCAAGCTTTATTGGCAAAAGTATGAATCATTAATATGGCAGTTATTAGGCACAATCACATCCAGCTGCTACACATGTCACTGTGTAAGTTACTGTTATCAAATAACTTCATCTGCAAACTTTCAAACTCATATTGATCAGAGCAGCAGGGATGTATCTCCTGCTCCCCCACACTAAGCTCCTGTCCTGGACTTCAGCAGCCCCTCTAGCCCTCACACCGGTTCTTGCGGAAGGACTTGGACTGCCAGTAGTCATGATGGTTCACCCTGCAGGAGAACACCTCTGCGTTCATCCAGTTCTCTTGGCTCAGCATCAGGGTGCTGCTGCTGCTGTAGTGGCTACTCTTCTCTTCTTCTAAGCTGTTCAGGACCCCCTCTGTCACATCTGTGCCATCTACTTCCCATCTCACTTCAGCTCCCTGAGGAGAGTAGCCGGTCAGCAGGCAAGCCAATGTGACTGGGCCTCCAGAGAGCTTCTCAGAGGAGGGTTGGAGCAGAGAGACTGAGGGTCTGACCATGGAGCCAGCTGGAGGAAAGATCACAGACACACAACGATAGATTAACCTCTACTGCAGGACAGATAGCTGACACAAGACAGTTATGATCCATGACAGAGATTAACAGGCCTGTGGATTAACTGTATGATGATATTGTGATATAACAGAGGAGAGAAACTTAGAAATTGGAGGATAAAAGGTTTTAAAAAAGTATAAATAATTAGTGAACGTACCGCTGTATTTGTTGTCATGATGATAAAATAGAAATGTGTACAGGAAATATTAAAGTTTGTCATCTGTTTGTTTCACTTCCTTTTCATCACATCAGACTAACGAACTGTAAACTCAACCGTTAAAGTGCATCTGTACGAAAACTAATTCATTTAGTCAACAGCATAAAATGTTATATCCAACATGGTGCCAAACATTTCAGTGGAAGTCATCATATCATATTTTCACTAACAGCTTTACACAGTTATGATACATGACAGAGATTAACAGCACTGTGGATTAACTGTGCGCATGACACTGTGATCAGAGGAGAGGAGGTAATAAATAGGAGAACCTAACACTTTAATTAAATTGTGTTTTCACACTCAATTAAAATCTTTGTAAACGTTACAATAATTTAGAGTAAATGTCTTGTTGTTACAGTTATATTCTTGATGGAAAACAAACAGAGCTGGACTTAGTCATCTGTTTGTTTCACTTCCTTTTTACTACATCAGACCAATAAACTATAAACTCAGCGATGAAATCATTAATCTGCAAATAATCAAATGATCTTTAAGACATGAACGATATTATGCTGCTAACTGTTTGTATAAATAAATAAAATCAAAGATTCCTTTTGCTATATTTTCAGTCTCAGATTTTGTGAAAAAAATATTTATTCACAGATAAATACAAAAAACCTTTACTTAAAGCAGATTAACTCAATACATTTCAATTTTCAGTACTATATAAACACGATATATAAACATGATATACTGTATACTGATATGATAATACTGTATTATATATTTAAACTCTTCTGATACCAAGTTTTCAGTATCAGCCACTATGACCAAACCCAATCACATCATCTAAAACACCCAGAATAAAATCTTGTTTAAAACATTCTGATGACATATTACACTTATAATATAAGTAATATGTAATAGTATAATATTTTGTAGTAATGAGGAGATTTAGATACTTACAGTGAATGATGAGTTTGGTTCCTCCACCAAAAGTCCACCACAGTGATACAAACTCATTAAGTGGCCGTACAAAAACCTCCCACACTCTGATCAAACATCTAACCCTTGAAAATCTGCTCTTTTTCCCCAGTAAACTTCAAAGTTTACAAGGCAAAAGCATTTGCCATCAAATACATGTAACTATATATATATTTTTAAAAAATTATGATCATTTTCATCATTTTTCCTCTGCTGGTTGATCCAAGAAAGTAAAATATATACTTACCAACAAATGTGGCATTTTAAACCAGATGTTAAAAAAACTGCTCTCATCTTTCCTGAACTATTTGTCTGTATTCTGTTAGAATCATAATTATGTCATAATAATTCATTTAGATACCAAAAGTATTCCTTCTCGCATTGTTTTGTTGTATGTTGAGAGCAGAGAAATCATTTCCACAGAGAGGAGGTTTTGCATCATCAGCTGATCCTCCCATGAGAAAACAGAAAAAAAAGCTAGTTGCTTTCATGGGAAAAAAATTGTTTTGTTTTTTTTCCCCAAAAAAAGCGGAATGAGAAAAGGATCAACTTACACGTTATATGTACCTGTTCTGTTTCACAAAAACAGATGTGTGTTTGCCTATATTTCATATCACTTCCATGTCTCTCTCTTATAATGTCTCTGGTGCAATGCAGGACCGAACCTAGCGGTGACCAATGTTCCCTCTAATTTTTCATGTGTCTGAGCGAACACACAAACTCCCTGAGCGATCCCGTGGACCACTGTGAGCAACAGCAGATGTGTGCACCGTGGTCACGTCAGCATCAAATCCATCCAAGTTACATGGTTTATACCTGGTACACCTATCCTATCACAACGTATTATTGTTCATACTGTTGAATGCACAAGGCATTCAGATTCATATCTGAATATGAAAATATATATATTTTTTTATATTTGTGGAATTAATCCAGAAAGATTTCAGTTGAAATAATTTGATTTCATCCAGAGAATATCTAGTTCAAAACCATGCAAATTACCATGATGGCACTTCGGTCCATTACACTGGAAACAGACATGTCACCCAGAGTGTAAAACAAACTAGTTACTGACGGGTATACAAAACAGACTTTAAATAGAAGAACCAATTTAATTCCACACATACTGTTAAGTGATTCAGA
This sequence comes from Pundamilia nyererei, assembly GCF_000239375.1. Lineage (NCBI taxonomy): Eukaryota > Metazoa > Chordata > Actinopteri > Cichliformes > Cichlidae > Pundamilia > Pundamilia nyererei. The sequence continues at coordinate 10,693 of NW_005188455.1, forward strand.
GCTGTGCTTACCAGTGGACGAATGGGATTCCAATTGAAGACGAGTCCAGAGAATCACCAGTTCATACGTACACACACACACACACACACGTACAGGTCAAACCAAGGGTACATAAGTAATCACAGCGTTAACCCTACTGCAGAAATACACTGGTGATCTGCAGCTAATAACAGGGCCTCCTTCCAGTGGTGAAACAAAATTAAGAATTGACAAATTAATCATGTATCAGAAATCAAACATGCAGACACCAAATAAATTAAATCCTCAGTTTAGAGCAGTTGACCTATTTATTAGTACTGTCCACCAGGACAAAGACAAGTGAGCTTCTGGAAAGCCTGTCTGCCTGCCTGCAGAGGGACATAACAGACTTTCATATAAACCATATACGTCTCAAACACTATTATAAAAAAGGCGACTTAAAAACCAGAGTAATGCACAAAGATCAAACATTACAGGTCACCGCGAAATTCAAGTCAGCTCTTCTTGGGGACACAATGTTCCTGCTTTTCCGGGCCATCGGGGGAAAACCCCCAAAAGTAATTGATATTGTGAAGACTAACATTTTTTTTCTAGCTAAAGCTCAGTGATTGTGAGCAGGTGATAAACTGTCATGCCAACTCTACCTTTTCTGCTTCACATGAACAGATGTGTGTTTGCCTCCTTAAATGTGTTTTGCATGATTTTATGCCTCACTGCTCCTCAAGGTTTAAGTTCTTCTGCTACTGAGGGTCTGAACTGTTCGTTCACTCACACTGAAAACTGCATCAGGATGATTTTTCCAATAACTCTGATTATTATGTTCGGTTTTCTGAGTCAGGGTGAGAGATTTTTATTTTTGTTTTATTTTTTAATTCTGTCTGTGCTGTTCATGTTTCTCTGATTTAAAAAGATCAATTTGTTGTTTTTCATTTCTCAAGACTAAAATCACTTTATTTTTCATTTCAGAGTCGTTTGCCAACAATTTTCTGACTCAAACAGATAAAGCCAAGTCTGTCCGTCTTGAGGGGACTGTGACCATCAGTGCCACAGGGAGTTCAGATATTGGTGATGATCTTAGTTGGTACCTTCAGAAACCTGGACAGCCTCCCAAACTTCTTATATATGATGCATCAACTCGCTTCTCAGGAACTCCGTCTCGTTTCAGTGGCAGTAGATCTGGTTCTCAATACACTTTATCCATTAGTGATATTCAAGCTGAAGATGCTGGAGATTATTACTGTCTGGGCTACCATAGTGATAGCACATTCACACAGTGGTTTATAGCTGTACAAAAACCTCCTTCAGTCTGGCTGAAGGCTGCAGCTGCAGAGTGTAGGAGAATATCTGGTTCACTAAACACAACATGAATCATCAACCACAAACACAATATATCTAAACAAAATTACACAGCTTTGTAGTTTTAACTCAAATTTATATATTTGCTACAGCCTCTAAATGTTTGGCTTAAAGGAACCCAGCATTTAAAACTGCTGCCATTTAATCGCCTTTTAATAATCGTAACATAGTTATTCACAAAGGACAGACTGTAACAGAAAGATGACTATGAACCAACCATGCAATGGGCCATTAGATTCAGTCTACTCCCATGAACAAGTTCTAGAAAACTAGAATAATAGGTGTAGGATATCTAAGTCGATCAGCAACAGTAGAAAAGTTTTTACAGAAACCCACAATGCCCAAAAACCAATGCAGCTCACGCCTGGATGAGGGCTGGATATGGCACACATTTTAACATTGGATACCCTTCCTGACGCACCCTTATTCAGGGATTTGCGCTATACACAGTCTTGAGCTACACTGTGGTACAACTATAAATCATACAGCCAATATATTAAACCACATTAAACCAACCACAAATTGTTGTCAATACTTTACAGGTGTATTCTCTCATGCACAAAGTTTTAGCTTCATTTAAAATACGAAAACTCACATTGATCAGCACATTAACTGTGTAATGATACTGTGGTCAGAGAGATTGAAGTGAGAAATTGGAGTATACTGTGATAATATACACCAAATGTGTTGTTACATCTACTTTTGTGATGAAAACAAAATGTGTACAGGAAAAGTTAAACTTCCACATCTGTTTGTTTCACTTCCTTTTTGCTACTTACATGTAAGACTGACGAACTGTAAATTCCTTTAAAGTGCATCTGTATGAAAATTCATTTTTTCAGTCTAAGAGCCTGAATGTCAAAGATTTCTAAAAAACCTCCTTCATTCTGGCTGAAAGATGCAGGTGCAGAGTGTTGGACTGCAATGAGAATGACTGGTCCACTAAACACAACACAAGCATCCCCCCACCTCAAAATGTACAACACATACAGTACATTAACACAGTAGTGACAACAAAGGTCAAATGTTCTGGATAAATAAACCAATCAGAAAATGGTTGAGATGATAATTTCTGAATTTACTGGATGATACTTTAAGTTTGAATTTCAAAAAACGAATTACATAAAAAACACAATTGCTGGAACTGTTCACGAAACATCAACAGAAAATACTTTTAAAAATGAATATTGATCTCAGACCCTTTGCACAATGTACATGAAGTCTGAGTTAGAGAATTGATCAATCTATTTGATGCTGTTCATCATTATTCAGATGGAGGCACCAGCAGAAATCTAGAGAGGCTGCAAAGCTCTGCATACAATATGCACACAAAAAACCCTTCCACTTCTAATTTTCTTTACCACTATGTAATGCCACCTGTATTATGAGTGCAGATCTGATCATTTTTAAAAGTATTATATTTTCACCAAATATTTTTGGAAATTTTTTTAAGAGTCTATTTAGGGCTGCTCCTACTTGTGGCCAGTGGCATTAATGTGTACACAGTTCTATGAAATCCAAAATCCAAAACACTTTAATAATATTGTCTTGAATACTGAGAGGAAGGAAAATAAAAAACAACATAATCAGTTCATTTCAATGTTGAAACATTAATACTGATGGCAAGAGAAGGATGGTGTACAGGCTTGGTATGCCCATATACTGAGGGTGTGCTGTCTGGCAGAGACCTCAGTCAGTAAGATCTTGACAATAATCCAAGGGAAGCTGGGGATTTTAAATATGAATGAACCCTTTTGGGTACTTCAGTGTAGAACTCCTATCATAGACATGGTGTTAAGTCCCAAAAGGTTGATTCTGTTCATCTGGACGTAACATTTTCAGTGGGAGAAACGTTTCATCACTCATCCAAGTGACTTATTCAGTCTCAGCTGACTGAAAGTTTCCCCAACCTTGTAAAACAGTACATTCGCACAATGACTGAAACTAGGCCACTGAATGAACTATGGGCTGTGAGGTCAGTTCTTTGATCATTAATGATCATTAAGATTTACTTACCTGGCTGATTGAGCATGCATCAAGACACATGGTGTCAAGCACTTTTCACCTCCAGCTGCTGAGATGAAATCAATATGTCAGTCTCTAAGTTAATGTTGTCAGCACTCTCACACAAAAGCTTTGGTTTGTTCGACAGACTTTAAACCTATTATTGCTCATGCTCTCCACACTGTGAGCTCCTGTCCTGGACTTCAGAAAGACCCTCCACTGTGCACACTGGCTCTTGCTGAGATTCTGGGGGATGATGAGTAAACTGACCCAGGACTATGACAGAATCAAAGTTGCATGATAACCTGATTACCTGAGTTTTAAGTTTAGACTTGAAGGAATTAGGTTGTGCATTGCCCTCTTCTTTTTTAAAAACACACCAAAAATTTGAGTATTTTTATATTTTCTACATTTCTAATGTCAGTCCTCCAAGAAGAGGAGTTTAGAAGTTTTAAAATATCTGTAATTGTCTGTCTTTCTGGTATACAACAAAATAAATGCCAGCATTTCTGAGCCAAATAGAGATGTTTGGATGTGGATATATCAGAGACACAATGGGACCCTGTTGAAACAGTTAAACTGGAAACAAGTAAAAAGTTTGCCGACCTTCGGTGCAAAAACAGTAAGCCGTAGGAAGATTCAAAGTTCAGATTGTGGTTTATGTGTATATAAGACAGTACAAAACCCAAGGCAGGAAAAGTTGTGGTTATCGCAACAATCACGATTGGCTATCATTAGTATCAAACTATCGGCCTACGAAAGCAAAATTCATGTGGCAGGTTAAATGATACTGAATATGTTTATTTTCTTTTTGGCTGGGAACCATGTTGGCTTTTCTGAATTGGAGATGATAGTTTTAAAAAAACAAAAATGTCTTTCAGTCTTTCACTGAAGGCTGTAGGTCCAGAGTGTCGATGAAGAGACTGTGATGAGAATGTCCATTAAACACAACACAAAAAGAGTCATCAAGCAGAAGCACAAAGAATAATAAAAAGTGAAACTCATGGTTTTTACATGAAGGATTAACTTACATTTATCTCATAAGAATTATTGTGCAAGAAATATATATTGCAATGACAACCTTGTGCAATAACCTGTAATTTTCTTACATACTTAAGCCAAAATTAGCTTGCTATTTTTTAATAACAATGGTATTACTGCAGACTCTGAAAATGATATTTTGAATATGAAACAAAAAACAAAAATGATTTTTCATGAGCTGTGATTTTATTTTGTGATGAAGACTTTTTTTTCTTTACAGCATGATTTTAAAGCACAATATGGAAAAGATTAGCTGATGAAATCTGAATGCACATCAACAAGAGTCAAACATCTGCAGAAATATCGCAACAGCAGAAACATGTAGCTTCATCAAATTATAAAACACATCATTTGCAGACAGGAAGTGTTGCTGAAGCTCTACTCTGAGCACTGGTCAGTGTTCAAGGTTTGAGTGACGGGGCTCTGTCCACTCAGACTGGCCTCACAGCTCACTGAGCCCGCCTTCTTCCACTGGTCTACAGAGAGGCTCAGGGTGCTGCTCCAGCTGTAGTGGCCATTTGTTTCCAGGACCTCCAGGCTGTTTGACACACCTGAGGATGTGCTGGTGCCCCCCATCTTCCAGCCCAGCTTCCAGTTTGAGGGGAAGCCCCCGGTGGCCAAACACACCACAGTGGCACTACTCTGCTTCTCCTCCTCTTTGGAGGGAGGGAGGATGGTCAAGGTGGGCTGCACCACACCCACTGGAGGAGAGAAATGGGAAGTAGAGAGGGGAAAGGAGTTTACAAAAAAGTTACAATTAAAGCAGGTAAAAACAAGTAGATGAAGCTAAAATAGTAAAAGTAAAATCTTTAAATTATTTTCATAATGTTTTACAGTTAACAACTCATCCCCGTCTTATCCCAGAAATGTTATCCTGTTCATCTGGATGTAGCATTTTCAGTGTGAGAAGCGTTTCATCATTCATTCATCCAAATGATTTCTTCAGTTTATTGCAGGTTTCCCCAACCTTAGAAACAGTATATTTGCTTAAAGCATCTTACAATACTGTTATTGCAATTATTCCCAACTTTCTGCAAATGATTCTCATGGCACTGATCAGTGGCAATGACAAGTTGTATATTAATGTTTGTGAAACTGACCTCATGGCCCATTGTTAGTCAGTGTCGCTGGTCATTATGAAAATGGATTCGTGACAAAATATTTCCCCCACTGAAAACTCTACGTCCAGATGAACAGAATTAACTTTCTTGGATTTCCCTACCTAGATAATTGAGCATGCATCAAGACAACCCTGTGACAATTTCTTTAAGTTAAAGTGACAAAATTAAGACACTTGGGTGACTACGGTAAAAACATTGCCATCTGTTTCTTTCACTTCCTTTAAACTACTTTTGAAATAAATGAACCATAAACACAAAGATGATCTGCATTTACTGATGAATTCAGTTTATATTTTTAGAAGTCTGTAAATACACTTTTCAAGTAACAGTTACTTTAAAAAAAAATTTAAAAAGATGTTACGTTAAATATTATGCTTTTGTGTTACAGTTTGAAAGAGTTGTAATTCCTATGAACATTTTCATAAGAAAATGCTAAAACAAAATTAGGTCATATTAAAGAGAAATGTAAAAATATAGACAATATATACATCTATCCATTTGTTCTCTTTCTCTTATCCAGAATATGAAAAGAAAGAGAATCTAAATACATTTTCAGTAAATTAAAATACTGGTAGCAATGAATGAGCGCTGAGCTCAGTCAAGTTCAGAAATCAACTTTGTTTTATAAATCATAAAAATGATCAACAACAATCACTGAACTTATCATATGTCTCTTCACCATTTTATGAAACACGTTTTAAATGGTTCTATCTGTGCAAAGTAAAAAATTTATAGTACTTACAGTCGACGATTAGTTTGGTCCCTCCACCAAAAGTCCACCACAGTGATACAAACTCATTAAGTGGCTGTACAAAAACCTCCTGAACATGAAACTCATTACTCAAAATCACTTTTATGTTCAGAATCACTCAATACTTTCTTATAAATGACCAAAATGCATACCTTATGTTATATTAAAGTTTTTAATGACATGGTTTAGAAATTATTTTTTTAATTTTTTATGTATTTACCAATTTTTTTAGTTCTACATTTCTACAGCAGAAAATGACTGAACTGCAATTGAAAAGTGTCATATTCTCACTTCTAAGTAAATTGAAACACAAACCATTGTTGAAATAAAATTAACATCATGCCATAAAATGCTATTAATCTTCAATATGTCCTGTAAACAACTTAAATCCAAGGGAAAAAATTTATAAAATACAGAATGGAACAAAACTTTACCTGCTCTTCTTTTGCTATAATCTTTTGCTATAATCCATTATCATCATATTTAGTGTAAATCTATGAAGAGTTTCTTCTCATTATTTGTAACTTGTCTTCTGTGTGCTGAGACTAGAAAAAATAGTTTCTATAGAGGGGAGGGTTTGCATCATCAGCTGATCCTCCAGAGAACTGAGAAGCTTTATAGTCCTGTGACTTCAACACTCCAGGACTCACATCTGTCAGTCAACACAGCAGAAAGCACAACCACCATGACTCTCATCACCATCCTCATCTGGACGCTGGCCTGTGTCAGGAGTCAGGATTATTTAGAAGTCAGCCAAAACCCAATATAACTCAATGTTTTTGCTATTTCAGTGACCACTGATATATCTGAGGGAACATTTCAGTTATTAGTATTTGTATGTACAAGACCAGTGTTGGGCAAGTTACTTTGAAAAAGTTATTAATTTTGGTACTAATTACTTCTTCAAAAAAGTAACTGAGTTAGTAACTGAGTTACAAGATTCTAAAAGTAATTAATTACTAGGAAAAGTAACTATTATGTTACTTATAAAAAAATGTTTAACCCTCTGGGGTCCAGGGTATAACTGGCCGTTTTTGACTACTTTTAATTTTACCTCTACATTGCACCTCTAAAAACTATTTACTTTGCCTTGTTTGGTATCATTCTTTTCAGCACAACCTCACGTGTCTGAATTTACAGTTATGTTTTCATTTTGACCTACTGAATTAGCACAACTAATCTAAAATCAGACAAAAAACATAAACTCTGAGTAGAAAAGTTATATTTTTTACTGTAACAACCACAAACACACTAAATGTCACAAATCTCTCACATCTCAAAACTCGCTCACGCTGTCTCTTTTTTCTGCTCTCTTTCTTTCTCTCTCTCTATCTCACCACCACTCCTAAAATTTCCCCCTCTTCCTAAACAAGAAAATGTCATGTTGCCATATCATTTTTTGATTGGTCGACATTGTACATTTTTCCACCAACATGAAAGTGGTGTTTTTTGCTTTGTTTTGTTTTTTTTAATTTTTTGGTCATAAGCAGAGAGTGCTTGCTAGCGCTGCCCTTGGAGATTAAACGTGACGAAAGTATTTAGGAAAAAACACCGCGAATATATTGTTATCGTGACGCTGGTTTTACAGGGCACTGGTATATAGTACCTTGTTGCTTTGTCATCTTGAAGTGGTCATGTGATTGGTTTAGAGCTGAGCCTTCAGGCTGATGATGCAGGAGATTACTGCTGTATGGAGTGTATGACAACCCTTTATCATGCGCATATTGATAGAGAGCCATACAAAAACCTCCCTTAGTTACTGTCAGTGCTGCAGCTGTGACATGGATGCCTGGTTCACTGAGTCTTCTTGAATCTTTTCTCTCCCCCTTTCCTTTTGCTATTTCTCCAGTTTCTTCTCTCATCTTTTGCCAAT
>NW_005188455.1:19574-20775 GCF_000239375.1 Pundamilia nyererei
CTTGTTTCTGGGAGCCTGGACAGCAGGCTCCAAGGAAGGATTTTTTAATAAGGCTAGGGAAACCTGCAAGAGCAATTTTCACTAATAAAGAATAAAGCTCAGACATTTATCTTTACTGTTTCATTAAAGGTTAAAAAGCAAATGTCATAAACTTAAACTTTAAGTGCAGGAAATTTTATTACGGCGATTTAGCAGGAGAAAAGTAAAATCAAAATCATGTATTAATGATCACAAAACAATAATCGCTTAAACAATTAAACAGTAACTTAAACTACACTTATCTAACTAATCTACTCTGAACTAATGGTCAGTTTGTTCTTATCTTTGGTGAAGAGGGTTGGAGAAATGATGAGCAAAAATGAGTTGATGACAATCACCCAGCAGGAAAGCAGCTAGGCATCCGGTGGAAATGTGATGTACATCAAGATTATTCTGAGCCGGTCAGCAGGCAGGCCAGTGTGACTGGGCCTCCAAAGAGCTTCTCAGAGGAGGGTTGAAGCAGAGAGACTGAGGGTCTGACCATGGGGCCAGCTGGAGGGAAGATCACAGACACAAAAAATGTAAATGGTTTCAGTCATTATGCAAATATACTGTGTATAAGATTGGGGAAACCTGATGAGACGGAAGAAGTCACTTGAATGAGTGACGAAACGTTTCTCCTACTGAAAACGCTACGTCCAGATGAACAGAATCGACCTTTGGAGAAGAAGTAGATTAACTTCTACTGTAGGACAGATAGCTGACACGACATAGTTATGATACATGACAGAGATTAACAGGCCTGTGGATTAACTGTATGATGATATTTTGAAAAAACAGAGCACAGAAACCGAGAAATCGGTGGATATTAGGCTTTAACAAAGAATAAATAATTAGTTGATGTGCTGCTGTATTTGTTTTCTTGATGATATAATTGAAATGTGTACAGGAAATGTTAAAGTTTGTCATCTGTTTGTTTCACTTCCTTTTCATCACATCAGACTAACAAACTGCATCTGTATGAAAACTAATTCATTTAGTCAACAGCATAAAATGTTATATCCAACATGGTGCCAAACATTTCAGTGAAACTGGATTAACTCAAAAAATTATTTAAATTTTCAGTACTATATAACCATTCAGTCATGATACTGTATTATATATTCACACTTTCTAATACCAAGTTTTCAATAACAGCTACTACTAAACCCAATCATATATA
>NW_005188455.1:22617-23810 GCF_000239375.1 Pundamilia nyererei
CATGGAATGGGAAGAAACAGACTAAAAACAGTCGTTATCAGGGTGTTGTTGTTCAGCTCCAGCCTTGAAACCACAGCTGGCGCCAAAGGGGTATCCGCATAAGTGATGGTGGTTTTTACTTTAGTGCGAACAGCTCATATTAATTTCAAAGCAGTTCTACAGTCCAACGCTGGTCTCTCAATCTCCCGTTGGAGAGCGGCGAGTGAATAACACTGATTATTTCTCCTTATCTTATCTCACAGTTTGTTGTGTGTGTGGCTGCATAGTCACAGACCAGTCAGGGTGCCCACCACTAAAAGCGCCAACAATGGGCATGCGAATGTTGTCTGATTAATCACATGTTCTTTTAAATAACATGTGTGTGCATTGCTTAACTGAAGAACACCAGGTACCAGGATGCACTGTAGGAGGAAGTGTGATCTGTTTGGGAAACCTTGGGTCCTGCCATCCATGTGGATTCTACTTTGGCACTTACCTCCTACCAAAGCGTTGTTGCAGGCTTTTCATAGAAATTATATTTATTCGCTGTGGCCTCTTTCAGCAGGATAATGTGTTCTCCTGCAAAGCAAAAGTGGTTCAGAAATGGTTTGAGGAGCACAACAATGAGTTTGCAGTGTTGACTTTGTCTCCAAATCCCACAGATTTCAATCCCATTGAAACATGTGTGAGATGCGCTGCACAAACAAGTCTGATCCATGGATGCCCCAACTTACAGGAATTGAATGATACAGCAGGACACTTTCAGAGATCTAATGGAGTCCATGTCTCAACTGTTCAGGGCTGTTTTACCAGCAAAAATGAGACCAACAAATAGCAGATAAGTTTTTTGCCTGATTGATGTAGTCCTGCTGAAGACAATTCCAGGTCTCTATTAAAGGGCAGGAAGAATAAGTCTGAGTTACAGCAGGATGATTATGTTAGTTTAAATGAATCAACACCTCCAAGAATCCTTGAGGGGGCGGTGTGGCAGCAATTTATCACACCAGCTTATTAACCAACCACAGACCAAGACAGAGTTTTAATTCATTTCAAAGCCTGATGCTTAAACATGTTCACCCGGGCTGGAAAACCCCCCAAAAAGCACCCTTATTTGTTCACATCTATCATCCACCTGGGCCTTACACAGAGTTTCTGTCTGATTTCTCAGACTTTTTATCTGATTTAGTGCTCAGCTCAGATAAAATAATTATTGT
>NW_005188455.1:25865-32559 GCF_000239375.1 Pundamilia nyererei
ACAGGTATTTGTTTGTAGGTTGTGTTTTGAATGCTTGCTGCGCTTCACTGATCTTAAACCAGTTTAAGAAGAACCAGCGGGAAACATCTGTGCAGAGTCTCTGACAGTGAGATTTTTCATAATGATGATGATGTTACTGACTTCACTGCTGATCACAATCATGCTCAGACTTCAAGGTGATGAGTGATGTGGTTCTGTGTATTCTCTGTTATGTTGTACTATATATCACACTGTCATTTTAACAAAGTAACATATTTTAATTTCCAGGATCAGATGCCAGTTCATCTGTGACTCAGTCTCCTGTGTTTAAAGCTGCTGCTTTGGGGGAGACGGTCTCTCTGAGCTGTACAGCCAGTGAAGGAGTTGATGATGATCTCAGCTGGTATCTACAGAAACCTGGACAGCCTCCCAAACTGCTGTTTTACAAAATCAGCAGAAGTGAATCTGATACTCCGAGTCATTTCAGCAGCAGTGGATCTGAGCCTGAGTTCACTCTGACAATCAATGGAGTTCAGGCTGCAGATGCAGGAGATTACTACTGTATGGGAGAATATAGAGGCCCAGTGTTCACACAGTGATACAGAGTCGTACAAAAACCTCCCTCAGTTACTATTTGCAGTGTTGCAGCTGTGAGCTTCTGATACAGACTCTGACATGCATCACTGGTTCACTGAGTCCACTTTCAGAGGTGGAAACTAAAATATGTATTCATTCCTGATCACATTATTAAGAAGATTTTAAATTAAGTAACACTGTTTAGAATCTGCAACATATTATCCTTATTTCACTAAATTTTGTATTAATTCTAATTTGCTGTGCATAATAAGGTAATATGAAAATACTTTTGTTTATACAATACATTTTAAATCACAAAGTTATAAGGTGTTTCACATTTTAAATAAAATCAACTTATAAGAAATACGTTTTTATATCACAGCATACATAAATACATATTTAAAACTAATTGGTGATAACAAAGGTCAAACTTAAACCGCCACATGATCAGGATAACGAAAACTAGCAAAAATTGCAGAAAAATGTATTTGGTTAATTTTATTAATTTGATTAGTAAAATTTTAATATTAATTCTACAGTTTGCCAGAAGGCCACAAAGGGAAGCAAGAGAAGATCTGGTGTTCTTTGAGGATACTTTGAGTCAGATTTTTGCAGTATTAATTCCTTGAGAAAACCAGACTGGATGGGCTTAGAGGCTCAAAATCCAAGTCTTAGTCAAAAAACTTGCACAGAAAATTCATCTAGTCATCAAAACCAAATATTGAACCCAGACCCTGTACACAGTTTTTAACTTAATCATCTACTTTAATTTGAACTTAACAATGATTGCATTCCATACATGAACATGTTGTTTGTATTTGTTTTTTCAGTTTCCTACCAGAGGGTTGGAATCAGGTGTTAAAGTTGGATTTGGGAGGTGGAAAGTTCAGCTGTAGCAGGGCAGCAGCGACTTTACATTTTGCAACATATAAGACCATATTACATTCATGATGGAAAATTTTCCAACTCTTCACCAGTATAAAGCTGGATTTTAGTTGGTATCTTTATCTTTTGTTTCAAAGGTCAACAGCAATCGCTGACTTTGCACACAATTAAACTTTTAAAAGCTTCTCCCCAAGAACAAAACAAAAGTGATTTTTCTTATGCTGTGATTTTATTTTGTGATTTTTACTTTTATTACACCCTTTTTTTAAAGTCAACATGGATAATATTAGCTGATAAACTTAGCATGCACATCATTAGAAAGTCAAACGTTTGCAGAAATATCGCAACAGCAGAAACATGTAGCTTCATCAAACTATAAAACACATCATATGCAGACAGGAAGTGTTGCTGAAGCTCTACTCTGAGCAGTGGTCAGGGTCCAGGGTTTGAGTGACGGGGCTCTGTCCACTCAGACTGGCCTCACAGCTCACTGAGCCCGCCTTCCTCCAGAGGCTCAGGGTGCTGCTCCAGCTGTAGCGGCCGTCTGTCCCCAGGACCTCCAGGCTGGTTGAAACCCCTGAGGATGTGCTGGTGCTCCCCACCTTCCAGCCCAAATTCCAGTTTGAGGGGAAGCCCCCGGTGGCCAAACACACCACAGTGGCACTACTCTGTTTGTCTTCCTCTTTGGAGGGAGGGAGGACTGTGAGGGTGGGCCTCACCACACCCGCTGGAGGAGAAAAGGTTGAAGATAACCGAAAAAAGAGATACAAATGTACAAACATAGGAATAAATATATTGTCAGTGATTACTGATCAAACCTTTATTATTTCATGATGTTTTACAGTTAATAACTTGAGCTTGTGATAATTTTCTTATTTGAAACTGACAAAGCTAAAGCACTCATGAGAATACAGTTAAAACTTCACATCTGTTTCTTTCACTTCCTTTAAACGTCATTTAAAATTGATCAACCATGAACACAAAATCGATCTAAATATACTGAGTTAATTTCTTTTTTCTAATATAAGTCGACAAAACATAATTCAATATTTGTTTTTATTTTATAATTCATGAGTAAAAATACATTTTAAATCAAAGTCAGCTAAAACGTCACTATCACAGATTTTATTATTGTAACCGGATAATATTTAAAGTGAAATGAACTCAAAAAACCATCAAAATTTGTTTTCTGTAAGTTCAGTTCCTTAAAAGACCGAATGAATATTGATTTAAGAAAAGTTTCTTCCAAAATGTTGCCATGACATTAATAATAATCACTGAATTTAATCAAAGTTCTGTTTAATAGATTGATTTAAATGCTTAATAAATACTATGTTTATCAAAAATTACGAATTTCTGGTACTTACAGCCAACGATGAGTTTGGTTCCTCCACCAAAAGTGTTCCACAGTGATACAAACTCATTAAGTGGCCGTACAAAAACCTCCTGCACTCTGAACAAACCTCTAACCACTGAAAATGAACCTTTTTTTCAAGTAAAACATCACAGTACACCTGATTAAATGCAGAAGATGATTTGACTAAAGTGACTTAAAATTATTTAATGAATTTAAATCATAATTGTCATTACTGTATTTTGAGTATTAAGAACTGAACGACAAAACGGAATTTTCACATTACACATATAAATTTTTTAAAACACACAAAACACTGTTTAAAACAGCAACCAGAAATGCCTCAAAAAAGCATGAATTGTGAAACTATGACAATATACTTAAGAACGTTATACAGGTATATTGTATTTATGATATCAAAATCAAAAATAAGCATACAGACCAGAGTGCCACTTTAATCCAGGTGTTAAAAATACGTAAATATGTTTCCAAATATCTTTTTCTCTATGGCATAAAATTATTAATGGTATTAATTCAAACAATTTTTCTTCTGATTCTGTGCCCCACATTGCCCTCAGTGTGTTGAGAGCAGAGAAATGATTTCCATAAAGAGGAGGCTTTGCATCATCAGCTGATCCTCCAGAGAACTGAGAAGGTTTATAGTCCTGTGACTTCAACACTGCAGGACTCACATCTGTCAGTCAACACAGCAGAAAGCACAACCACCATGACTCTCATCACCATCCTCATCTGGACGCTGACCTGCTGCTGTTTTACAGGTTCATTCACTCAGCAACATTTCCAACATGATGTGCTGCTTTTTCTCTCATTGATTTCTGCTGATAAATGAATGATTTGTTTCTGTCTGCAGGATGCAGCGGTCAGGTGACTGTGACTCAACCTCCAGTAGTAACATTTACTCCTGGAAACACTGTCACCCTGACCTGTAGGACCAGCCAAGCTGTTTACAGATGGTCTGATGGTGATGAGGGTATGTACTGGTATCAACAGAAGTCTGGACAGACCACAAAGCTCCTGATAAGATACGCGAAAAAGCTTCAGTCAGGAACACCATCTCGATTTAGTGGCAGTGGAAGCAGCTCTGACTTCTCTATGACCATCAGTGGAGTTCAGACTGAAGATGCAGCAGTTTACTACTGTCAGAGTTTCCATGAAATAAACAGTGCTTATGTGTTCACACAGTGATTTGTAGTCGTACAAAAACCTCCCTCAGTCAGACTGCAGAGACACTGAGCTGTTACAGCAGGAACTGACTACAGCTGCTGAAGAGGAAGAAACTCTGACACAGACCAGTGAACACAGAGCTGACAGTAACCTCACCAAGCACTAAATACTCATCTACACTTCTTTTGGGGAATTCTGAAATATTCACTCCCCTTCATCATCTTCAATGCCCTGTACCAACACAGATTAGAGCAGCTACCTGAACACTGCTCCAACAGAGGTCGATCATCTTGTTAATAATTTTGCCTCCTCACTAAGTATGACACTGGTTACTGTAGCTCATGTAAAAAAGAGATCCTCAAATCAAAAGTACTTGACTCTGGAGATGAAATGGCGTAAAACAAAGTTAGAAGATCATCTTTTTGCTTTAGTTTGCTGCATTATAAGAAAGCCCTCTGTAAAGCTAGAACATCTTTCTATTCATCACTGATTAAAGAAAATAAGAACAACCCAAGGTTTCTCTTCAGCACTGTAGCCATGCTGACAAAAAGTCAGAGCTCTTTTGACTCAACCGTTCTTTTAATGTTAACTAGTAATGACTTCAAGAACTTCTTCACAAATAAAATTTGAACCATTAGAGAAAAAATACTCATAATCATCTCACAGATGTAACATTATCTACAGCAACTTTCAGTGCCATTAATATTCATATAGAGTCTTTTTCTCCAGTTGCTCTTTCTGAGTTAACTTCAGTAACTGCTTCCTCAAACCATCAACATGACTTTTAGACCCCATTCCTACAAGACTGCGCAAAGAAGTCCTGCCATTAATTAATGCTTCAATCTTAAACATGATCAACCTGTCTCTAGTAATCGGCTATGTACCACAGGCCTTCAAGCTGGCAGTAGTTAAACACTTACTTAAAAAGCCTTCTCTTGACCCAGCCGTCTTTGCCAGTTAGTCTTAGCTTTCTTTCATGTCAAACATTCTTGAAAGAGTAGTTGTCAAACAGCTAACAGATCATCTGCAGAGGAATGGCTTATTTGAAGAGTTTCAGTCATGTTTCAGAGCTCATCACAGCACAGAAACAGAATCTTCTTATAGCCTCCAGTGTTAGAGAGTAACGGAATACATGTACCGGCGTCACGTATTTAATACAAAATATGAGTAAATGTATTTTGTTACAGTTACCATTTAAATGGGTGTCCCTCACGGCAGATGGCTTTGGTGTTATTTATGTGCCTCTATTCTGTGTGAACCTAAAGAAAATTTGCAAGATCAAATGTTGCATTTTGAGGAGAAAATTATTTTGAGTGAAGAAAAGTTTAATTTCAGCAAACAAGATTCATTGTTGCTCAGTTGTTGGCTTTTGCTCTTGCTCAGATCTCTGCTCTGTGTGCTCACAGACATCTGCAGACCTGCTCTCACACATAATAACAGCCCTTCTGAGCGAGAGGGGCTGTTATTATGTGTGTATGGATAATAGCAAAACTGAAATACATTTCTTGCATGTAGCAATGAATTTTGTCTGCTCAAATTAAACAAATACACTGACACAGAGATGCACTCACCCCCCTCCCAACGCCTCCCAATGACTCCCAGTGCTTACTCCAAACCAAAGTAGGCAGGCTAATATGTCCAGCGCCGGAACACTGGCAGCAAGACCAGACTGCTGTCCACATGGGTTAACTCTTGCCCAGCCCCCCACTCCTTTGCAAGTCATGTGAATTTATGTTGAAAACAATTTCCCTAGGGACAAATTAATTATTAATAATCAATCAATCAATCAAAACTCCCTCAGCATGTCTGTTATTAAAACAAGTTTACTGATTGAAACAGTTGCACTTTTTTATTTACGTACATAAACTAATAAACTATAATGCATTCTAATGATTTACTAATGAAAAAATACTCTATGAACTATACAATGCTGATAGAAACTATAACGTGGAATATATCATTTTCTGTATTTAAAAAATGCATTGTTGTGATAGAAATATGAGGTTTGATGGAGCATTTGTATTTAATAACGTTTTGTGAAATTTCCACAAAGTTGTTTTTCTTAAGCTGTGATTTTACTTTGTGATTTCAACTTTTTTTACAGCATTGTTTTAAAGCACAACATGGATAATATTCGCTGATAAAATTGCACATCAATAATGAGTCAAACATTTACAGGATTATTGCAACAAATGAAACATGTAACTTCATCAAACTATAAAACACATCAGATGCCAACAGGAAGTGTTGGTGAAGCTCTACTCTAAGCAGTGGTCAGGGTCCAGTGATGTTTCCAGTAACTCTGATTGTAATGTTTGACTTTCTGAGTCAGGGTGAGAGACTTTTTACTTGTTTGTTTTTAATTCAGTTTGTGCTGTTCATGTTTCTCTGATTTAACCTGATACATTTTCTGTTGTTTTTTCCTCAAGATTCAAATCATTTTAGTCCTCATTTCAAAGTTTTTTGCCAATAGTTTTCTGACTCTGTAAAGCCAAGTCTGTCAAGCACTGTGACCATTAGTGCCACAAGGAGTTGCTGGACTTAGTTACTACCTTCAGAAACCTGGACAGCCTCCCAAACGGCTGTTTCTCAAAATCAGCAGAGGCCAGTCTGATACTCCGAGTCATTTCAGCAGCAGTGGATCTGAGCCTGAGTTCACTTTGACAATCAATGGAGTTCAGGCTGCAGATGCAGGAGATTACTACTGTATGGGAG
>NW_005188456.1:0-1193 GCF_000239375.1 Pundamilia nyererei
GGGAAAGAGAGCGGCTTCTCCCTGTCTTCCTCTTTTACAAAGAAGAGCAAAGAAAATGAAGGAGTGGAGGTAGAGGAGGAGAATATGGGGAGACAAAGGATAAAGATTAAGAATAATTAGTCTCTGACTGCTCATCTCACTGTCATAGTTCAGTGTGTTTGGCCCAGAGTCTTTAGATTTTTGGTGGCTCGTGATTTTTTTCTTTTGGACTTAAGAGAACTCTTAAGTCCTTTGAGTATTATAGTGAGTTTTCTTTTCTATGATAATCAGATGATCTTAGTTTCCTTTCATGTCCTGTCTGTCTTATCCCGTCTCTGTGTTTGAAGTCTCCTGTATGAAGTAAGTCCTGTCTCTGTTTGTTTTGCTTTCTGTCCTTGTGGCAGGTCAAGTGCCTGATCGTAGGTAGCTAAAAGCATCTTCAGGTCTGACAGCATAGGGATGTTCAGCTGCTACAGTTTTTGCCTTGCAGTTAGAGGTTTCTTATTCTGAAGGTGGTTCCTTTAACATACTTTAGGGCCCTTTCATAGACGAGTAAAAGTTTATTATAGTAAGATTTAACTATTGAAAGCAAGTGGAATAACTACCAGCATCCAGTGTGCCCAAGTGAAGTAAAATAAGTTATGCAGGTCAGTTTGTGTTGCTCAGAAGCAGTTTGCAAAAAGTTGCTTATGTTATTTTTCCCAACTTTCCCCCCCATGTTCTTTTATGTGACGTTTCAGTGTGTCAGGGTCTTGTCTAAGTGTTAGTCATTGACTTCCCATTTTATTTGATGGTCATTTGTCTCTTATGCTTTGTATTTAGTTTTACTTCCTGCGTCATTAATTCTGATGAGTCTCACCTGTGTGTTCAGTCGTTCCCTATTCCCCTGATTAGCTCTAATGTGCATAAATTAGTATGAAAAGCACAACATGTATTAGTATAAATAATTTCAGTTATCCTTTGTTCTTTGTGACCTTGTCTGATTTTCAGTCGGGATTTTGTTTGTTGCTTTTCTTCTGAATTTTTGTGGTGTTCTTGCTGGACTGTCACGGGTTGCTCTGAGGATCCACACGCAGGACTCCGGGGTTGGGATTTAACAGAGAAAGTTTTATTTACAATTTCTTCACCAAGTGTATTTACAGGCAGTGCGGAAATTGTGCTATTTACAAGACGTGAGGGGCGGGGTTCCAGGGAAAAAGGGAAATCACACACAC
>NW_005188456.1:2631-3505 GCF_000239375.1 Pundamilia nyererei
CTCCCTGCAAGACGACCCTGTGTCTCCCATCACTCTCGTCTCTTTTAAACAAACAAATCGATTCGACTTAAATGTAAGTTTTATTTTCAAAATTTACCCTGTTAAATAAGTGAAACTGCAATAGGTTTATGTGACCAAAAATAATCATGATTATGAATTTTGATGTAAGCTTTTGAAGCAGCTTTAGCTCAGACTAAAATGATTCAGCTGTGTGGAGGAAAGCTGGGGGGAAAAGCCCACTTCCAAAGTCTTTGAGTCTTTCATTAAAGCTGCAGAAGGACCAGCATGAACAGACACAAAGCATTTTGTGCAGGCTGGATAACGAAGAACTGCACTCTGAGAGACAGTTATTGAGTGAGCCTTCCTGATAAAGAAAGACCGACCTTGAGACTGAATGAAAAGAGCTACAATGAGCAAACTGGTTCAGACTGGCTGCATACTTACTTCCTGTACACATAAACTGTGGAAAATTACAAAGAAATAATAATAATAAATAATATAAATATAAATAATATTTTGGAAGCTTCTATGGAGATGACCATATATCACACCTCTTTCCTTAATATTAGTCATTTAGTTTGAGTCATAGTCATAAGTCTCATTACACGACATGACATCACACAGCTCTACACCTGAATCAGATTCATTATATGTTGATAAACCTCTTGAGCTGTAGCATCTCTTTGTAGAAGGGGTCAAAACAAAAATTCATGCACCAAATGATAAGAGAACAATACATACTATGCACAACTAACACAGAACGAATAAGACAAGCAAACAGAAAACAAAAGGTCACAAGACAAATAAATAAAATGATAGCTTTTTACAAAGCAACGATAAACAAATGAACACTGATGAACTTAATGAAAATATA
>NW_005188456.1:3796-9024 GCF_000239375.1 Pundamilia nyererei
ACAAAGAAAACAAAGGGGGAACTCGGTCAGCTTTAGTTTTCCAAGTATTCTACTTTATCAACTTGCTGAGCATTTTCTTTTTCACGTTGTTGAAGCCAGGACTGAAGATCCAGAACATTAAGATCACATGCAGTTGACTTCTAAACTGGAAACAAAAACTGACTTATGCAAACTGGAATTAATAGTATTGACTTTTGAAGCAAACTGGTCAGGTTTAATATTTTGAATGACATATCATACTGTTTTTAGTGTTTTCCTGTCATAACATTAGGAAGCGTTTTTCTTGTGTCCTTTTGTTCCTTCAGCAATCCCACAACAACATGAATGTAAGGAAGAGGAGGGTCTCCTCCAGCAGGTCTGCCTCCCAGAGAGGAACTCCAGTCTTGATCAGGAGGACCCAGGGCATCCAGAGATTAAAGAGGAACCAGAGGAACTCTACACCAGTCAAGAGGGAGAGCACCTTATACTGAAAGAGGAGACTGATACCTTTATGGTGACTTCTACTTGTGAGGAAAGTGAACCAAACAGTGACCAGCTCCTTTCTCACAACTGTCCTGAACCAGAGAGCAGAGACGAGGAAGAAAGCAAGTATGTGGACTCAGGATCGACTAGATGTGCAGATCTGTTGAGACATCAAATAGACAGAAGTCATATTAGCAGAGTAAATGACTCTCAGGCTTTAGACAGCCAGTGTAAAACTGATACAAGTAGAAAGTCTGTAAAATGTGACACTTGTGGAAAAACCTTTCAGTGTAAATCCAACCTGACTAAACATCTGAGAACACACACAGGTGAAAAGCCACATTCCTGTAGCATCTGTGGAAAAGGATTTAGTCAGATGGCAAACTTGAAAACACACATGAGAATTCACACGGGCGAGAAGCCACATTCTTGCAACACCTGTGGGAAGAGATTCAGTCACATGATAACTTTGAAAACTCACGTGCAAAATCACACAGGTGACAAACCGCATTCTTGTAGCACCTGCGGGAAAAGATTCAGTCGTATGATACACTTGAAAACTCACATGAGAATTCATACAGGTGAGAGGCCGCATTCGTGTAGCACCTGTGGTAAAAGATTCAGTCAGAAATCAACACTGGAAACTCACATAAGAATCCACACAGGTGAGAAGCCACATTCTTGTGCGATCTGTGGGAAAAGATTTAGTCAGATGGCAAACCTGAAACGACACATGGGAATTCATACTGGTTAAAGATCACAAATGAGTGAGAGCTGTCAGACATGGCAGTGTGCCGATGATAGAGCCCACACTGGTGACAAACCAAATCACTGCAACAACTAAGGGAAAATGTGACCTCATATTCAGGTTGAGACGTGTACAGAACTCTCAGAATTGTTTATTTGGCTAATTATTATGATGCATTGGAACCTTTTTTTATTGTACTTTAAAAAAAAAAAAAATTGTGACGTGGTGACCAGAGAACAAAACAGTTTGTTCTTTGGGTTGGCGAACGTTTCCTGGCTGATGTCTGTGCTTACATGCCGAATACTATCCGAGAACTATTCAGCATGTACCTGGGCTACTTAGGGTCCCCAACACTCAACATAAGAAGTGAAGCAAAACCTGCAGGGGTGTGATTGAAGGGAATAGCCTGTCCAGTCTAAATCCAAGCAGTGCTTTGTCGGGCTTCTGTGATAGTCCTACTTTATTCATAATCAACACCATCTTCAAACAAGTGTGTCTATGAGTGCACATCGCACCTGAGCCATAGATTGCTGATCAATTTTGTAATCATATAGTCAGGTCTGCAGCTGTATGTTCTGAACTGTCAGGTTATGAGTTGTCAGTTGATCATTAGCTAGTGGTGAGTTGGAGGAAGTGGTGGGGAAGAATGCCAGAACGACCTTGCATACCCATACTGTAGATGTGCTGAAAGCATCTGGTAGAGGTTCCAGTTCACAAGATCTTCAACTCTGAGAGCTTTAACTGCATTCTGATGAAAGCTAGGGACATTGACTCTGAATGGACCGTTTCACGTGTTTTTCCGTCTCGGAGTAGAGCTCCTACTCCCCAAATATCGAAAGGAGATGTTTAAGGTGGTTTTTGCATATAACCAGAAAGTGTCCAGTGTGAAGTGTTCTGGGCACTACAGGATGTGGCCCCAGGAGAAACAATGGAGAGATTATATCTCTCAGCTGGTTTGGGAACTCATTGGGGTCCCTTAGGAAAAACTAGAGGAGGTGGCTGGAAAACTCTGTACTCTGGGTATCTCTGCTTATACCTGCAGCTATACTTGCTGATGTGACCAATACCCAGAAAAGTGGAAGAAATGGATTACCTGTCCAACTGTCAAAAATTACAACTCTGGTTCTTTGAAAGTAAAATGTAAAGAAAAGAGGGGTGCTCAAGACATTTGCACAGTACTGGTAACTGGTTTTGTTTTACCTCTATTTTAATTTTCTACTGTATTTTTATTTTTTATATATATAGTCAATTTTATTGTACAGTACTTTGTGATTACATGTCTGTGAAAAGTGCTATGTAAATAAATTTACTGACTGTAGTTAATCAGCTAAGTTAATGAATGGATTTTTCTTCCTTTGCTTCATTTTTTAATCTGCTCAGTTTCTTTTTATTTGCTTTAGTTTTACAGATTTGGGTGAAATTCGTTTTAGAGTTTTGACATTATATTATTATTAAAATCTGAGAGTGTTTTGACAGAAACACTGATGGAAACTGTGGGAAACATTTCAGCATCATTAAACCAGTATGTCAGCTCTTGGGAGCAAAATTACAACAACAACATAATAAGAAAAATAAAATGATTTCAATCATTTTTTTTTCTTTCAACTGCTCCCTTTAGGGGTCGCCAGAGTGACTCATCTTCCAATATATCACACAGTTTCTAGCACCCTCTTTAGTTATGCCAGCCCTCTTCGTCTTTTTCTTCACTACATCCACAATGTATAACTTCAGTAGTGTTTGTAGTAATCATTACAACACTTCATCATCCTCCCACAAAATTTGTATTCAGTTGACTTTAGTTTTCAAATGCCACAGACATGAGATGTTGGTTTTCTACGGTCTTAAACTGAGCTATCTTTTAAAATCTGAATTGTACAAAGCTTCTGAATATTTTAGGATTTTGATAAGTATAAGTTAGCTACTGAGTTGTATAAAACTGCCCCCACACATCCAGACTCACTAAAACGTTTGGCCTTTGAACAAAAAATCTGTATTTTTTTTTATACTTTTCATCCTTTTTGATTGATTTCACTTTGCTTGTGTTTTACTTTCTATAAATGAAATCTGTCATCATTAGGGATGGGAGTCACAAACTGGTTCCCAACAGTTAAATTCCTTGGATTTGTTAATCTCCTTGCCTGTTGATTCTGCTCATCAGTTCCACTCACACTTGCTACAGTTTAAGATAAGATACCTTTATTAGTCCCACGAGTGGGAAATTTCATGTTAAGGCTGCCGACCTATTGCACGCAATGGCGGCGCCATCTTACCCTCCGACAATACATACATTACACAAAAACATCACATGGGGAAGACAGGTCAGAGAGGTATAACAATGGAAAATGCACCACATGAGGAAAGATAAGGATAAAAAAAATAACTCTCCCCAGACTGAGCTCCAACAGGGAGATCAGTTTGAGAACAGAAAAACCCACCTCTGCACAGAGTGTACCAGATTAGGAAAATAAGGTGCAGTCTGCAGAGTGGATATGGACATAACCTTTATTTTTATTGCACAAAAGGATGAGATGATACCAGAGGTATAATTCAAATGCTGCAGCACAAAACTCATCCTTAGCTGATGGCAATGGCACCTAGCATTGTCTTCTGCTGCTGCAGGCGATTGCCTTCAAAGAGGAACATGTTATATGTTCAGAGATGCTCTTCTGCTTGCCTTAGTTTGTAACAAGCGGCTACTTGAGTCATTGTTGCCTTCAAAAGTGCTCAAAGTACTCTGGCCATTCTCCTCTGACCTCTGACATCAACAAAAAATGTTCACCCAGAAAACTTCAGCTTGCTAGACTTTTTTAGACCGTTCTCTGTAGACCTTAGATGTGGTTGTGATAGAAAATCCAATAGATCAGCAAGTGTCTGAAATACTCAGACTGGACCGTCTGACCACAGCACTTTCACAGGCACTTTGTAGGGTGAAACATTTCTATATTGATGGGACTGGACTGCAGCAGGATCATAGAATATTTCAGGAGTATGAAAATGGTGTGAGTCATGCATTTTGGCCATCAAAGCCAGTCAGTCTTAACCAAGCTGAACATCTTTCATGATTCATGATTTCATAATTATCTTTTGAATGACGTAAAATAAAGTGATCTTAACAATTTCGTCAAAACTCTAAAAAAAGACTTTTTTTTTTTTCCATTTCATTTGTTCTTTAGATTTTAAGAGACTTGCAGAATCAATACCGTGAAAGACTGAAGCTGTTCTGAGGGCACATGGTACACAAAAACCTCATGAAGAAGTCTTTTTCCTTTAATTTGTCACATGTCTGTATCTCACTGCTCCAGTTTTGATATCTTTGTGGATAACGGTGTCTGAGCCTGTTCGGTCAGAAAATATTGTTCATGACATGATACTAAAATAATTTAATTAACTATGTGTATTTTAAAAAAAAATATTACATTTACATCCAATAAAGGCATGGGCTCTATATTCTCACATGACACATGGTCTATTTCTGTCAAAAGTTACCTTTTATATAAATGGCACACAGGAATAGACAGAAAAAGCAGCGATGTCTGCACTGGGATGAAGGAAAAGAAGCTAAAATTATTTTAGCAGACTTAAACAAGTTTTGAAAAAAATGTGAAACAAGCTCTGTTATAAGAAGTGTTCAGCAAGCATTTCTCCTCTTCCTGAAATGAATCACACCCTTCGTCTTCTTCCTGCTCTCTAACTCAAGACTTCCTTTGTGTCAACATGTTTCCGTGTTCCCTCCCCTTTCGATCTGCAGTTTGAAGATGAATGTCACAAACATGCTGACACGGAAGAGCTCACAGGCCCGATTCACTACAGATACATGCTGGTAAATCAGAGCTCAGACTAGTGTCAGTCATACGGAAGTGAAACTTGCAAAGTCGCTGACACTGAGAGGAGAAATGGCGGAGAAAGGAGTTCAGCTGGACCGAGAAACCTTCTCTTGTTCGATCTGTTTGGATCTACTGAAGGATCCGGTGACTATTCCCTGTGGACACAGCTACTGCATGAACTGTATTAATGGCTT
>NW_005188456.1:9368-10582 GCF_000239375.1 Pundamilia nyererei
AATATCCGTCCTCTGAGCTACTTTGAGGATGTGACAGCAGCTGTGTCAGAGGTCAGAGATAAACTACAGGACATTCTGAGAGAGGAATGGACAAACATCTCACTGACAGTCACTGAAGTGGATGTTTTACTGTCAGATCCACCAGAGCCAAAGACCAGAGCTGGATTCTTAAAATATTCGCGTAACATCACACTGGATCCAAACACAGCAAACACACAGCTGTTATTATCAGAGAGGAACAGAAAAATTACATTTGTGAAATATCAGCAGTCTTATCCTGATCATCCAAACAGATTCAGATATTGTTATCAAGTCCTGGGTAGAGAACGTCTGACTGGACGTTGTTACTGGGAGGTGGAGAGGAAAGGGCGAGTTTATGTAGCAGTCGCATACAAGAACATTAGCAGAGCAGGGTGTGGAAAAGTGTGTGGATTTGGTCGTAATGACAAATCTTGGGCATTAGATTGTTCCAAAAACAGTTACACATTTTGGCATAACAACATTGAAACTCCAGTTTCAGGTCATGGGTCCTCCAGAGTAGGAGTGTACCTGGATCACAGAGCAGGTATTTTGTCTTTCTATAAAGTCTCTGAAACTATGACTCTCCTCCACAGAGTTCAGACCACATTCACTCAGCCGCTTTATGCTGGACTTTGGTTTTACAATAATTATGGAGATATTGCTGAGTTCATCAAACTGAAATAGACTGAACTCGTTCATATTGTTGTGGGTTTAAATTGGAGTGGATCTTTCACTTGAGCTAGAATTTTTGGGATCGGCCCGAGTTTCACCTTAATGTGTCATGCATCGTGTAGTATACATGGAGTAACGAGAAGAGAGTAACACCTCACGACCAGTTCCCGATCAGCAATCATATGGTCACAAGAAAGTCAAACCTTTTTGAAATCCTGGTCGCCCCTCGTGAGAGTATCCACTGTTGAAGCAGTGCCACGAGCCAATTTAACGCAACCTCTCACACTGTGCGTGCCCAAACACAGCGTGTGATCTGGACACAAGCTACGGACGCCTAACTTGTAGAACTTTGGCAAGTTCATCCGAGCCTTTTCAATGTGGCCTCACAAAATTATCACAACCACAACAACCGTGAAGAGCTAGATGGACTTTGCTGCTCAGTTATGTTTTCATTAGCAATTTAGAAAAGTTGATGGTGGTGTGTGTGTGTGTGTGTGTGTGTGTGTGTGTGTGTGTGTGTG
>NW_005188456.1:10627-12694 GCF_000239375.1 Pundamilia nyererei
TGTGTGTGTGTGTGTGTGTGTGTGTGTGTGTGTGTGTGTGTGTGTGTGTGTGTGTGTGTCAGCGAAGGAGAGCGAGAGACAGATTTTGTGTTATATATTAGCTAAATAATATAACCTTTGGTAACACGAAATGTTACCAAGCTAAAATTTGGACGCACACTGTGAGCACGCAGGGCGCATCGGGGCGTATAATGTGAGAACGATGACCTACGAACTTCTAACCCCTGCGATTCAGTGGTACAGTTTGAGCAGGAGCTGAATACTGCGACTGAAAAAACAGTGTATTCCCAGCTTTAGATGTTATAATCCTATACCTTTGATAATTGCAATCAATGATAACTTCATGTATTGTTTTTAATGTTTAGCATGTGAACAAAGTGAAGGTTTTTACTATAAATAACTTTTTGTTCAGTTTTTTTCCCGAAACACCTGAAATACTTTCAATTCAATTTAAATTCAATTCAATTTTATTTATATAGTACCAAATCACAACAAAGGCTGATTCAAGCCACTTAACCTCAAGGACTAACTGTAATATATAAACATAAAAATATAGAGCACACTCTTGTGTTGCAGTTGAAGTTCCTTTGAGAATTTCAGGTCCAAGGTGTTGGTTTTCTTTTTAACAACAGTTTAATGAGTAGCCCATATAAAGTCTTTGTGTATTCGGAGGTATTTAAAGCTGTCCACTGTTTCCACAGTTGAGTTATTCATGAGTACTGGCAGATGAATGCTCCTCCACGTTCATGTAATTCACAATAACCTCCTTTCTTTCTGAGATATTCAGGCATAAATGCTTGTTTTGGCAATAATTTTCCAGGGCTGTCTCATCAGCAAGTGAACTCAATCCTGAAAACCTCTCAGTTATGTTATTAGCTCTTTTTTACCCCAAGCTGTCACGGGTGTAGAGTGAGTGTAGGAATGGGTTCAGAGCACAGCCCCTTGTCTGTTATTTGTACAGTACTTAGTGATTATATGTCTGTACAAATCATTTTATAAATAGACATACTGAGGTTTAATCAGCTGTGTCACCAGATGAATCAATAAAGGGATTTTCTCTTCATTTTTAAATCTGCTCATTTTATTTCTATTTGTTTTAATTTTACAGATATGGGTGAAATTCTTTCTAGATAATTATTTTCTGACATTTTGAGAGTTTTGGACATAAACACTGATGCAGTGTTTAGAGACAAGCAGGAAACCTCAGTCAAAGACTCCTGGTCAGGGTTTCTGACTGCACAACAAAGTATATGCCAATAAAAGACAATTAATGTCAGCTTGACAGTCATACATGTTATAAGAAACAACAAGCTATCACAAACAATAGATAATAGTTTACAACACACAAAGCTCAGCAGCACTAAATTAAAGTTATCAGAGCATATCAGACTGTAAATTCTGCCATCAGAGTATTTAATTGTCTGCCATAGCTGCAGAAGTGTTAAACACACATCTCTTGGCTTCCTGTAATGAGTCACTGCCCCATAAGGCCCCTCCCCCCGGTCTCTGACTCAGCACCTCCTGTCTGTCCTCATGTTCACTTGTTCCCTCCCCTTCTTATCTCCACTTTGTAGATGGGTGTAAGCAACATGTGGCAATCTGTAAGAGCTCACAGGCCACATTCACAGCAGCAGCACATGTTGTTTAGATCAGAGCTCAGACTAGTTTCATTTTTAAGGAAGTGAAACTCACACAGTCACTGACACTGAGAGGAGAAATGGCGCAGAAAGGAGTTCAGCTGGACCAAGAAACTTTCTCTTGTTCGATCTGTTTGGATCTGCTGAAGAATCCAGTGACTATTCCCTGTGGACACAGCTACTGCATGAACTGTATTAATGGCTTTTGGGATGGAGAGGACGAGAAGAAAATCTACAGCTGCCCTCAGTGCAGACACACTTTCACAGCGAGGCCTGTCCTGGTGAAAAACACCATGTTAGCAGTTTTAGTGGAGGAGCTGAAGAAGACTGGACTCCAAGCTGCTCCTGCTGATCACTGCTATGCTGGACCTGAAGATGTGGCCTGTGATTTCTGCACTGGCATGAAGCTAAAAGCTGTGAAATCCTGTCT
>NW_005188456.1:13407-14053 GCF_000239375.1 Pundamilia nyererei
CTGTGTCAGAGGTCAGAGATAAACTACAGGACATTCTGAGAGAGGAATGGACAAACATCTCACTGACAGTCACTGAAGTGGATGTTTTACTGTCACAACCAGAGCCAAAGACCAGAGATAGATTCTTAAAATATTCATGTGAAATTACACTGGATCCAAACACAGCACACACACAGCTGTTATTATCAGAGGAGAACAGAAGAGTCACATTATTGTTTTATCATGAGTCTTATTTTGATCATCCATACAGATTCACTTCTTATAAACAGGTCGTTAGTAGAGAGAGTCTAAATGAACGTTGTTACTGGGAAGTGTTGAGGAGAGGAAGAGGAGTTATTGTAGCAGTTGCATCTAAAAATATCAGGACAGCAGAGGATGAATGTTGGTTTGGGCACGATGACCAATCCTGGGCATTAGAGTGTTGCAACAAAAACAGTTATATATTTTGGCATAACAACATCCAAACTCCTGTCTCAGGTCCTCGTTCCTCCAGAGTAGGAGTGTACCTGGATCACAGAGCAGGTATTTTGTCCTTCTACAGCGTCTCTGAAACCATGACTCTCCTCCACAGAGTCCAGACCACATTCACTCAGCCGCTCTATGCTGGACTGAGTCTTTACTATAATTATGGAGATATTGCTGAGTT
>NW_005188456.1:14706-15341 GCF_000239375.1 Pundamilia nyererei
CAGTGCAGCATCAGCATTACTGGTTGTGACTCACAGCCTCTCCGTGCTAGATTTTTCTTCTCTTCAGTCAGATATGGACTGCTCTCTTAGCCTGCCGGTGTGAGATTTGTGAATCTCTGGGAGATGAATGATTTGCCCCCCCTTCATTTAACAAAAACACCTCCTTTGTCTTGAAGACATTTCGGCATAGATGGTTGTTTTGGCACTACTTTTCCAGGGTTGTCCCATCTCCTGTCATAGCTATTGGTGAAAATATACGGACATATGTACAAATGTGGATAAAAACAAATCCAAACAAAGAAACAAACCACAAAAAAACCAACAAACAAAACTCTGATCACTGGTGTAAAACAACAGTTACACAGAAAAAATGATCCAAAGGAGACACCTGGTGGACAACGACAGACATGACAACAAGAAAACATTACAACATAAAGTGGCTTGACGTAACTGTTGTTGTGACTTGGCGCCAAATCAATAAAAAATGAATTGAATTATATAAAAGAATCAAGTTCTTGTAGAGAACTGGTTTTAAGTGGGTAAATTTGTGGAATTGATCTCATTTTGTGTGCTGCAGGAGGAAAATAGTGGCACAGTCTACAGCTTGGACATGGACATTACTTTTTTTTTTTTTT
>NW_005188456.1:16120-17729 GCF_000239375.1 Pundamilia nyererei
GGCAGCTATTTTGTTTCCCCCTCGTGTGTCATAGGGTTTAGCTAAGTCAGTATTTAAGTTCCCTCCTGTTACATTTCAGCTTGTTAGTCTTATGGTTCAAAAATGAATGATGTGAAATACATTTAAGACATGATACTTCATACAGGTCAAATATTTCAAGAATAATGTTTCTCAATGTAAAATTGTAAAGAATCTTTAGATAGGATACAACATTTTGTAAACAGGTACCTCAGAACCTGCTGAGCCGTGCCTCTCTTGTACTGTTACATGGATGTAAGCGCACGTCCTTGTAAAATTTTCCACAGTGCTTCTGCTAAATCAACCAAACAAATACATGTACTCTTGCAAATTATAAACAATCCAATTGTTCCTTTAAAAAGCAGCACAAACAGATAACAACAAAGATTGTCGGATCTTTCCAAAGTTCTCATTCCTGCATTTCAGTGCTTCCTGGAAAGAGTTTTGGAGGAATCTACTCTTTATGCTGACAAAGTAGGTCATAAACCTCCTCAGGCCAATGTTGCTGCCTGTTTCTTTGATTGCTGTTTTTAGATTGATTCCATTCTGCAGTGCTGCATCTGTGACTGATATCATTCCACCCCTGCGCTCTGCAATATTTGATGCATGTGGAGGATTCTGCTGTTTCTGTTGCCCAGGATGGCTACTTGTTTTACATCTTTTATTTCTGTATTGCTCCCTGTGGAAAACATATCTGGATTTTCTTATTGTCCAGATTATCAATTGTGTCTGTGCACTTAGTCTTACATTTGTCGTTGATGTTAACCAGCTCAAAGTAGCCCAGGTCATTGGTGAAGCGACTATCTGTCCGCCACATATATCCCCTTCTCTCCGTAAACACAGAGGTACTTGAACTGTTTTACGTGGTCAATTTTAAAAACCTTCTTTCTTTTTTGGGCATTTATTCCTCCATTTGCACCAATGTAAAAGACAAAATAGTAATCTCTTGCCTTAACCATCTTCTTATATCTATTGAAAGGCTTTAAGGCCTCCAGCACTGTGCAACTGTGCAAGGCCTTTCTGTGTGATTTGCATGTTGTCCTTGTGTTTATCTCTGGGCACTCTGGCTTCCTCACAGTCCAGAGACATGTAGTTAGTGGGGTTAGATTAATTTGTGATTCTAAACTAAACTGTGTGTATTGGATTTCACTCTGAACCCATTAACTGAATCAGAATTAGAATCAATAAAATACTCTGATTCTGATTTAGTTGTTCAAATAGTTTATTCACATAGTAAAGAAGTTGTTACTAGTATAAGGATATATTTTCTAAAATAAAGAGGATTTCATCATCTGCAGTTCATGAAAAAAAGTGTCACATTAACAACAAATCAGTAAATTCACAAATTATGGAACCAGTCTCTTTTCAGCTGTAGATGTACGCTTCACATACAGTTCAAAGACAAGCATGAGGGTGCACACTTGGGCATCTTTTATTTTGCATGCTTATACCATTGTGGATTTTGCTAAATAAATTTGCTCAAGAGTATTTCATATGTTTGACATCCAGCAAAAAACTTGATTTTTACTTTTGCTTTGTTCTTGCTGACTTTTTCACCTTTACTTGAGTAAAGAAGTTGAATCAGTATTTC
>NW_005188456.1:19537-20656 GCF_000239375.1 Pundamilia nyererei
CTATCACTGCTCATGATTATTTTCATGTATAAAAATATTTCTACATATGAAAATGTAAACTTTTTTGTGCTCTCTGTATTGATGGATTTGTATGTTTTTTCCTCTTCCACTTAATAAACCTTAACAGAGAAATAGGCTGAGTTTCCTTTATAACAATTGTTTTTTCTCACCAGTTTATACATTTTTAAACACATCTATGACTACATTTAAAAGTTATTTTTGTTTAATATCTGAAAAAAACTGCAGATTTTTTTGTTAGATACTAAAAACACTAAATATTTATATTTATTTATATAATATATAAAATACTGAAAACTTTGTTTCCTTCTTAATATAAATTACATTTATATTTTCCTGTTTGGAAGACCAAAGTTTTCGGGGGGATCTAAAACCTGATTTTGTTCATGTTTCTTGTCGTGATGAAACATATGAACAAACCGAAGACTATTACTATAAAGAAAACTTTGTTGAACAAACTATTTTTATCTGTCTTCATTCCAGGATCTCACTCAAATCTAATTGAGAAAATGTCAAACTAATCTGAGAGAATAACTGAAGTAATTATCATCCTGAAACACCTCAAAGTTCAGAGTTCATGTTTTTCACAAAGGAAGATTCCTCAGTCTGTGAACTTTTCTTTTACTTGTTGGCCTTTGAGGATTTGAGGTCTAGCAGCTTTTTTAAAACAGCAGTTGTTGAGCGTCTTTGAGTCCCTGGATTTAAGGTAGTGAAAGCTGTCCACTGTTTCAACAGTGGAGTTAAATAACAACAACAGTAATAATAACAATTAGTACTGTGAATATTATTATGATTATATAATCAGGTCAATTTCCTGTTCTGGTTCCCTCATCCTTCTAATTTAGATCCATGCTTATGGGCATATGTAGAGTCAACAATTTACCTAACCCCATCAGCTGTATGTTACACAACTGTGAAGCTGGCAGCAGCTACCTGAATGTTTTCTACTTTTAACTTGTCTAAAAAGTATCAGAACTCGAGTCACTTACACGGTGCTCTTGAAGCATTTGTCACATTTGTTCACTTTAAAATTTTCCCATTATCACTTGTGTCTCTTTGTTTGTCAAGACTTCTCAAAAAAAAAAAAAAAAAAAAAAAAAA
>NW_005188456.1:21557-23722 GCF_000239375.1 Pundamilia nyererei
GTCTTCTTTTGCTCTGGTCTGCTCAGTTCACGACTGTGAAGCTGCTGCTTTTCTCTGATAGGAGATCTGATAAAAGATTCTAGCTGTTGAATAGTCCTGGTTCTCCGTTTTTGTATTTTTCACTTCATCATATGTAAAAATATTTTCAGTGGATGAAAGAAACGTTTGCCATGTCTGCAGGCAGGCCAGTTCACCACCTGGACTCTACTACTACAAAGCCATGTTGTTGGAATAGATGTGGTTTAATATTGTCTAGCTGATGCAAGGCCTTCCCTGAAAAGCCCGTCGTCTTGATGGGAGCATTGTTGAGTTAGAAACTGGATGCGGAAGCTGCCAGTTCGATAGGAAATTCCATCAGAGAAGCAGGTTTTTGAACTGTGTGCTGAGAACAAGCCAGTGATCCTCATTAATCCAAAGGATATCATGTCCAAGTTCTCAACATTTTATGTTAAAGGACATTATTCTAAAATGATTCCACAATTTGCAGTCACAGTTTTATTTTGCAGATTTGTGAACCTCTGCCCATTTTTACTTCTGAGAAGATACCTCTCTAAGATACTCCTCTGTACTCAGTCATGTTACTAATTAGACAGTTAAACCAATTTATTTGTAAGATGTTCATCCAGCTGTTTCTTTTAAGTACCACTCACTTTTCCTGCCTTTTGCTGCCTGCTTACTAATTTTTAAAATGTGTTGCTTACCTTTAAATTCAATAGCAAATGTATGTTTAAACATTTGATATGTTGTCTTTGTTCTATTATGAATAAAATATGGGTTTACTACAAAAGTATGGTTAACAATTATGTCATTGAATGAATTTTTTTAAATACAGTTGAACACATATCCCTATAAGAGACATTTAGAGACACATTCCTTTTCTAAGATCATGTTAGTGAATAAGATAAGTCTCAGCTTGAGAGTCAGAAATGTTATAAGAAGTAAACTGTCAGAAATTACAGAAACGATGTTTCACAATGTCCACAAGGGGTCAGTGTACACAATACGTTTGCTTTATAGCTTATGGCTCGCAAATTTGCTAATAGTAAGGCACAAATACGGCAAAACTAGCAAGACTTAAACTAAAAAGCAGAACAGTTCTTTAACTTAATTCCTAATACAGCTGGGTGTAATTGTCACAATAGCTGCTGCTATTAAATTAGTGCTAAATAATTTTACCAACACAGTACAAAACAGCTGCAATGTTCTTCAACCACTCCCTTACGAATAGCCACTGTGTGCTAAGGGCATGGTCACTGAAGCAAAGTTCCTTTGAATGCGCTGTCACAAGCAACTTGAACATTTGGAATTTCCTGTTTTGTAAATAAAAATGTAAAAACTGTATGGTCTATATTTGCTCTCAGCTCAGTTTTGACAAGTTATTCACTGTGTTCTCTCTTTATAAAGAATAGGTGAAATGAATGAGATAAAATTAATTTAGCACATGCACAGATTATTTTAAAAGAGGTTTTAAAACACGCCGTCTACAACAGTTTAAAATACAAATCAAGCTCCGTTGTAACAACTACTAATCAAACATTTTTCCTCTTTTTGGACTTAATCATAGCCGGATGACCCTTCCTCCTTTTCCTGCTCTGACTCAACACCTACTGTCTGTCCATATATTTCATTCTTCCCTCCCCTTCAGGTCTGCACTTTGAACATGGCTGTAAACAACATGTGGTGACGCAGAAGAGCTGACAGGAATGAGTCACTTTAAAAACTCCTGTTGTTTAGATAAGAACTCAGACTAGTTTCAGTTATAAGGAAGTGAAACTCACACAGTCACTGATACTGAGACAGGGAAATGGCGCAGAAAGGAGTTCAGCTGGACCAAGAAACCTTCTCTTGTTCGATCTGTTTGGATCTTCTGAACGATCCGGTGACTATTCCCTGTGGACACAGCTACTGTATGAAGTGTATTAATGGCTTTTGGGAGGGAGAGGAGGAGAGGAAAATCTACAGCTGCCCTCAGTGCAGACAGACTTTCACACCGACACCTATTGTTATGAAAAACACCATGTTAGCAGATTTAGTGGAGGAGCTGAAGAAGACTGGACTCCAAGCTGCTCCTGCTGATCACTGCTATGCTGGACCTGAAGATGTGGCCTGTGATTTCTGCACTGGCATAAAGCTAAAGGCTTTAAAAACATGTTTGGTCTGTTTGG
>NW_005188456.1:23842-25480 GCF_000239375.1 Pundamilia nyererei
CTGTCAGCACTCAGTGAGTCTACAGACTCATCCAGCATCAATATCCGTCCTCTGAGCTACTTTGAGGATGTGACAGCAGCTGTGTCAGAGGTCAGAGATAAACTACAGGACATTCTGAGAGAGCAATGGACAAACATCTCACTGACAGTCACTGAAGTGGATGTTTTACTGTCACAACCAGAGCCAAAGACCAGAGCGGAATTCTTAAAATATTCATGTGAAATCACACTGGACCCAAACACAGCACACACACAGCTGTTATTATCAGAGGGGAACAGAAAAGCATCATATGTGAAGCATCAACAGTCTTATTCTGATCATCAAGACAAATTCACTGGAATGTTTCAGGTCCTGAGTAAAGAGAGTCTGACTGGACGTTGTTACTGGGAGGTGGAGAGGAAAGGGAGAGTTATTATAGCAGTCGCATACAAGAACATTAGCAGAGCATGGTGGAGGAATGAATGTGCCTTTGGGCGTAATGACAAATCTTGGGCATTAGATTGTTCCAAAAATAGTTACACATTTTGGTACAACAACATCCAAACTCCTGTCTCAGGTCCTCGTTCCTCCAGAGTAGGAGTGTACCTGGATCATAGAGCAGGTATTTTGTCCTTCTACAGCGTCACTAAAACCATGACTCTCCTCCACAGAGTCCAGACCACATTCACTCAGCCGCTCTATGCTGGACTCTGGTTTTACCACAATGTTGGAGACACTGCTGGGTTCATTAAACTGAAATAGACTGAAGTCTTTCATATTGTAGGTTAAAATCTGCATTTTAGTTTCCATTTTATTTCTCTGCAGCAACATTGTGGCATTTCTCCGCTGCACAAAGATCAGCTGTCAGTCAGACATTATGGGTGGTACCTCGGCATCTTGGTTTTTTTGGTGGAGATCTTTCCCGTTTAGCCATAGAGCCTACTACTGCTCATTAATATTTTTATCCATAAAAATATTTCTCCACATGAAAATGTAAACTTTTTTGTGCTCCCTGTATTTGTACTGTTTTTCTTCTATTTTGTTTTTTCCTCTTCCACTTAATAAACCTTAACATAGAAATCAGCAGATTCCTTCATAACACATTTTTTAATCATTAGTTTGTACATTTTTAAACATATCTATGATTATATTTACATCTGTCTTTTTGACTAAATATTTCTGTTTGTTTTTAATAAACAAACAAAATGAAGTGATACAGATCTGTAGTGTTATTGTAGTTAAATTAATTGACGTTTTAACAGTAATCAAACACTATCTTTAATGTTTACTTTGTGAAAAACTCCACTTTAATTATTTTACTGAGCTGCCATTTTAACTAGGTTAGCACTGTGGCAGCAAGCCTTGTCTTTTTAATTAATGTTTGTTAATAAGGTGTTGTAAGGTTTTGCATTGTCAGCCTAGGAAGTTCTCTGGTTTTGCAGCTCTATGCTTTTAGTGGTTTTTTTCCTAATAAATTTTGATTTGTGAAATTGACCTGCCTCATCTCTGCTTGCTAATAACAAGCCCAGGTGCTTCTTCTTCCGGCTCCGACAGTCTTGATTGTTGTGACCTTGGACAAGACACTTCACCCGTTGCCTACTGGTGGTGGTCAGAGGGCCCAGTGGCGCCAGTGTCCGGCAGCCTTGCCTCTGTCAGTGT
>NW_005188456.1:25500-30259 GCF_000239375.1 Pundamilia nyererei
CAATGTAGCTGCCATCACCAGTGTGTGAATGGGTGGATGACTGGATGTGTAAAGTGCTTTGGGGTCCTTAGGGACTAGTAAAGTGCTATACAAATACAGGCCATTTAGCATTACTGGTTATCCACCTTCGCGCCACCACACAGTTTAATTTTGCGTCGTCTTTTAACAACAGTCTGTGAACTGAGGAGCCCAGCTGCTGTTTTGAGGGAGGAATTTTGTCTACTTTTTCTTTGATATAAGATACTAGCTGTTGAACAGTCCATGGCAGTGTTTATGGATCATGTTCACATGTGCACACTAAAAAAAGCTGGGTTAAAAATTGCCCATTTATGACACAGTGCTGGGTCAAATATGGACCGAGCCAACCCTGGGTTGTTTCAACTTAACACGATTCGGTTATTGTTTTGACCCAGCACACTGGGTTTGGATAACTACAACAATGTAGCTTGCCATCACCAGTGTGACTGAATGTGTATAGGGTTTTGGGGTCCTTTAGGGACTAGTAAAGCGCTATAAAAATACAGGCCATTTACCATTTACCTATCCAAAAACTGGGTTATACTGACCAGTGTTTAAAGCGGAGGTTTAAAAAAAAAAAAAAAAAAAAAAAGATTGGATAGAAACTCAGAACCCATCACAAGGGTTATATTACTATTATCATTTGAGGTAAGACTTCTTACTATAAAATTCATCATATAAAAACTAGATTCAAAACTACTTTTATTGCCATATGATACATAGAATATAGATGGCAAAATTCATACAAAATATATATAAATGAAAGTAAAATGCAAGTTTAAAAAAAAAGTATATAATTCATTATATTATATCCATTACTTCAAATCAGTCTTTGGTTACAGCATATGTAATGGTTCATACACATGAAGACATGCTAAGTAAAGCTGGTTCTGTTTTAGAACAAATTACTGAGGGAATCTCCCTCTCAGATCATTTCATGCACCTTTATATGCAACATTTTACACTTCCATCATAGCTAAATGAGTCCTCTTTAATTTGATCACATTTGATTCCTTTCATGTGATTCTTCTATTCCATGGATAGATGACAGTGTGAAGGAATTTCCAAACCTGGGTGCATGACTTTGGTTAACTTGCATCAAAAACAAAAAATGATTTAAAGCAGCCATCAACAGACTGTAGATTGCCACAAAAAGCAGAAACAAATCTATCTTCTAGTACCAGGCAAAATGAACATTTTCTTGGGGTTTCTTTGGTGCTGAAATCTACACAATGTCACGACGAGGAACGAAGCCTCTCCCTGACATTGTGTAGATGCTCCGCCGGAAATCCAGTTGCTGGCCTATGAGCTGTGCAAGGGCTGAACCACGCATCCTGAAATGTTTAAACAAAAGAAAAGGATCAATAAAGTAAGATTTAAAAGATTATTTGCAGTTGTTTGATTAATGTTAACTTGTCTGTAATCCTGGAGTGGTGAGCTCCAACACGACGCTTGACATTTGCTCAATGAGAACCAAACAACAATGAAGCAGACCAGTTTGTGGTTGTGAATGCTGGCAATTAATTGTTAGGAGATGGACTAAGTCAAGATCAAGTATGTTTCACACACTTTATATTGTCACAATATTGTATAAACCTTTTTGCCAACTTCGCAATAGATTTAAACAAATGTACAAATGCACCTTAAATGTGCATATGACTGAAGAAGTCACTTGGATTAGTGACATAATGTTCACACATTTTTTAAAGACATGGAAATTGAGTAAATACAATTTGGATATTTTTATAATCACAGTGACACTCATTATACTGATTGAAAAAAATTGACCAATATTCAGGTTTTTTTTAACTGTTGTCGTGTGTATTAAAGTGTAGATACGACAGTCCTTTAAACATACCAACTGATCTATGATTGATGCCAAAATTGCCTTTATTCCTGAAGTTGGGCTGCAAGCAAAAACATTTGCATTTAATAAAATTGGATAAACAAAAACTTTACTTTCCTGTAGATTTCTTGTAAAATAAACTACGAAGAGTAGAAGCTTTGGGGGAAAAAGAAGAGGAAAGAAACCAAACATTTTTAACAGATCCTCTTTGTTTTCATCACCACAGCGCACACTTTAGGAGCTGCCAATGGAGTAATTTTACTTGGGCCAGTACAGTGCAGTGTCCCTGATGTTCTGACCAAGCAGCCCAAATGTAGCCACATTGAAAATGCCACACACCACCACCACCACCACCAAAGCCTTATAACTGATTTAGTTTATGCACAAGAAACACTCACTTTTCTCCATAGAACTCCATTCAGTGTAAAATAAGTATCAGGACCATGCATCTCTCATGCATGGATGTGTGCTGGTGTTCCTCAAGACTGGCAACCAAAGATGTCCCCCTCAGGTGTACCTCACAGATGTTCTAAAGTTAAAACATTTTAATGTTAATTTTAGAAACATTTTTAAAATTAACATTAAATATAGGATTTAATTTACAGATTAATAAAGAATTTGTTTTAGTTTAGAATTAACTCACTTATACAATCACATAATACTGTATTCTAAAATAAGTGCACACATTTTAGTTTGCACTGTTATGTATCTATCTTTGTTTTCTGAGTTACCTCAGTGGCAGCTGCTCCCAGTCCCTTGGTTGATGAGCTAAAAGGTGGAAAAGGTGCAGAGCAAGCCTACGTGGAGACGTGCAAATTGGGTCATACCACAATTCTGGATTATGGTGGGAAATTGAATTTGCTATGTTAGTTTTAGTTGGGTTTTGTGTGTTCTACGCCTTTCTGCATTTTTGTTGGCTGATCAGCCACTGTTTAGGTTTCCCCTTTGTCTCCTCTTGGTAGGTTAGTTTGTTTGAGTTAGTAGTATTGTTTAATACCAGCTTTAGAGAAGAGTTCTGATACTTTGAGCTATTTTATATGGGCCCAAGATTTTGAATTTTCTGTATAATTTAACCAAGTTTGTTTTAGGTCCAAATAAAAAAACTTTTTTTGCACTTTAACCATTGCCTGACGCTCCTTCACTGCTAGGTCCATCACAATACTCAAAAGTTAGCAAGGATAAAATTTCTCAATTTTAATTTTCATTAAAGTAAATGTACATAGATATAGGTTGAAAAAATATAAGCAAGTGTGATTGCACAGCTTGTGTACCCTGGACCAATCATTCGGACAATGAAGTCGATGACTTTAGTTTGTGAATTAATGGCAGCCTGCTTTCACTCAGTGTGATAGAATAGCTAGCACTGCCTCCATCTAAAGCTGGGCACACACTGTGCATATATTTTTTTTCATATTTTTTTCCCGCATTATTCAGCTCCTGCTCAAACTGTACGATTGAATCACCACTATCAACTTTGCTAAATTGCTAGTGAAAAACATTGACCAGGCAGCTGCACTTGAGCAGCAATCTCCATCTATTTTCACAGTTGTTGGTTGTGATAATTTTGTGAGGCCACATCTAAAAGGCTTGGATGAGCTTGCCAAAGTTGTGCCTCCATCACTTGTGTCCAGATCACACTGCACTGCCATGGCTCTCTGTCTTTTTCACTTCCATTTCTGTGTTTGCGCATGCGCAGTGTGAGAGGTTGCGTTAAATTGGCTTGTGGCACTGCTTCAACAGTGCGATACTAGTGATGTGCGATACCACTGATTTCCTTTCCGATCCAATACCAAGTAAAATTCAGGGTGGTATTGGCGATACTGATCCGATACCAATATTTTGTACAAAAAATCTCAAATTATAGCTTCATAATGATTACAGGACATCAGATTACTTGTTCTTATCACTTAAAAATGCAGAATTCATCATATAGAAATAAAGAAACTGAAGCTGTGCGCTATTTGAACACCTTGCCTGCTGCGACACATTTAGGCAGCCGTATTTCGCACATGACTATGAAAGGCGGAAGAGGAAGTAGTTCCTTCCTATGTAGACAATCCTAATGATATAGTTTCTTTCCACTGTGTTCCTGTTAATGATAAACTACAAACTTACCCTAAATTACTAAAATATCAATATTTTATTATGAGAATCGATTCTAGAAAATAAATGACTGGTATCGTAGGAATCGATATTTCAGTATCGAGCTGCACATTACTATGCGATACCCTCACGAGGGGCGACCAGGATTTCAAAAAGGTTTGATTTTCTTTCAACCATACGATTGCTGATTGGGAGCTGGTCGTGAGGTGTTAATCACTTCTTGTTACCCCATGTATACTACAAGACACACGATTAAGGCGAAACTCGGGCCGATCCCCAAAACGGTCGACGGCACAACTGAAAAATCATCTCAAAATGGGCCGAAAATCACACACTGTATGCCCAGCTTAAGTGAAGAACAGATTGGCTGTATACTGAGGAGGGTCAACCAACATTCTCAGCCCTGCCAGGTTAACCCTTTAACAACTTAGCGTTGTGTGTAGAGATTGAAAATCTCTCCTTTGATTTTTTCCTTGTACTTTGTTTTTTGGTCTTTTCGTCAAGTCTGTCTTCGTACGGACCTGCCGAGTTCTTCGTCGTTTTGTACATAACTGTTTTTGGGGCAAATAAAATGCAAGTAGGGATTAAAACCTCAGAATTAATGATTACCGGTGCTGGAAATGCTAGTGTTTGATGCAGTGTCTTGATGTTGTTGCCACGGGTACCCACAAAGCAATGCGCGAAAGTCACGTGGTCTGTCAATCTCTGTTGACTAAGAACCAAAAGGCTTAATACTAGTGATGGGATTTTCGGCTCTTTTTAGAGAACCGGCTCTTTCGGCTCGGCTCACTA
>NW_005188456.1:30279-31556 GCF_000239375.1 Pundamilia nyererei
GGCTTATCTTCAACCCAAACAATTGTGTGAAATTTTGACTCAATGTTTTATCAAAGCTGCCCAACCTGTGACCCAACAGGATTAGTCAAGCTGTGGAGTGAACTGAAGAACCCGGCACATCATCATCCCAACTCCTGAGTCACGACTTTTGCACCAATATTTGGTCACAATAACCCGATTTACGAACCTACAGCTTTTACACAGAAGTTGATTATGAAAATAACCCAGCATTTTTTAGTGTGTATGAAAAGTTTGGAATAATCTGTAAATGAGACATATAACTTTAACAGTTATAACCAGCATAATCCACTTAACCTGCCAATGAAATAACAGTTACTGACTCATAAACACACGACTCAATCATATGAAACTGCGTGACAGCGGCAATGTTTTGCAATCACCCCCTTACAAATATCCACTGTGGGCTAAGGGCATGGTCACTGAAGCAAAGTTCCTTTGAGTGCACTTGATTATTGTCTCTAGACGTCCTGAGAACAAGTCAGAGGATGAAAATTTAAACACCTCCTGCTATGAACAATAAAGGCATGTGCCCTATATTGTCACACATGAGACAAGAGTATAAGAACTAACTGTCAAAAGCAACTTGAAAAACAAACAGGTGATGAAGGAAGAGACGTTATAAATCTCTGTTATTGTTGCTCGGTTTTCTTTTAGGAGCATTTGGAATTTTCTGTGTTGTAACTAAAAATATAAAAAATAAATGGACTACATTTGTTCTCAGCTCAGTTTTGAAAAGTTATTCACTATGTTCTCTCTTTATATGGAGTATTTTAAATACTGAAACAAATAAAAAGATTAATTAATTTTGCAGACTTAGATTATTTTAAAAGACCTTTTAAAACACACTGTTTAAAACTGTTTGAAATGCGAAGCAAGCTCTGTTATAAGAAGTACTAATCACACATCTTTCCTCTTCTTAGAATTAATCATAGCCTGATAATCCTCCCTCCTCTTCCTGCTCTCTGACTCAGCACCTACTGTCTGTCCATATATTTCCTTCTTCCCTCCCCTTCAGGTCTGCACTTTGAACATGGCTGTAATCAATGTGCAGCGACGCAGAAGAGCTAACTCATGTTGTTTAGATAAGAGCTCCGAATGCTTTCAATTATAAGGAAGTGAAACTCACAAAGTCACTGACACTGAGGAGGAGAAATGGCGCAGAAAGGAGTTCAGCTGGACCAAGAAACTTTCTCTTGTTCAATCTGTTTGGATCTACTGAAGGATCCGGTGACTATTCCCTGTGGACACAGCTACTG
>NW_005188456.1:31895-32951 GCF_000239375.1 Pundamilia nyererei
GTCTCTGAAACCATGACTCTCCTCCACAGAGTCCAGACCACATTCACTCAGCCGCTCTACGTTGGGCTTAGACTTTACAACAATTATGGAGATATTGCTGAATTCATTAAACTGAAATAGACCGAAGACTTTCATATTGTGGGTTTAAATCTATATTTTAGTTTCCATCTTATTTTCTCTCCATCATTTCTGCTCTGCACCGAGATCAGCTGTCAGTCAAACATTATGGGGTGGTACTTTGACATCTTCATTTTGTTCTCTTGATGTTTTTGAGTTTTTAAAGGGGATCCTTCCTGTGTTTGTTTGTCCATTGAAGGTACCAGTGATCGATATGAATTTTATTTACACAAATATTTCTCCACCTTTTTTTGGCTTCTACTTCATGGGCTTTAACAGAGAAATTAGCAGAACATTCTTTGTCAAGCAGTTTGTTTTGTCTTTACTTTAGAAAGAAACAAATACATTTATCTGTTTGGTATATTGACACACACACACGTCTATATATACACATACATACACAAAGCTGTGTAAACCAACTATAAATAACTAATCTAAACTTATATACATTAAATACAGAAATGAAATGAGGTGGAATGAATACTACAGAATGTACATAAGGTGCAGCTGCAGTTTGGCAGTGGGAGCAGTGTGACATAATATAATCTGAATGCTTATTTGCTGATTATATTGTTTTATGGATAAGAGAGGCCCAACTCTGAGTACAGTCTGTGCCAAAAGTACTGACAGGAAACTGCATGCTTTTGCAGAGAACATGAGTTGCGGGCAGAAAGTGAAACTAAGTAAGGTGTTTGATCGAAACTTAAAGTGTGTGTGACGTCTAGAGGAAGTATATAAATAACTAGGCTTCCTGTTTGTGCTTCAGACCTGAGCTTGTGTGTTCGTGTGTTCAGGTCTCCCTTCCCGGTAACGTAAAATAAAGATCATTTTTTGAGTTTGACCACTTTGAGCCGTGTCTTTCTTTGCCGTAAGG
This sequence comes from Pundamilia nyererei, assembly GCF_000239375.1. NCBI lineage: Eukaryota > Metazoa > Chordata > Actinopteri > Cichliformes > Cichlidae > Pundamilia > Pundamilia nyererei. The sequence continues at coordinate 32,887 of NW_005188456.1, forward strand.
AATACAAAGAACTGGGATTTAATACAGGTCAACTGTTTAGAAGGGAGATGGCGAGGGGAAAGAAA
>NW_005188457.1:0-1118 GCF_000239375.1 Pundamilia nyererei
CCAGAATCAGGATCTGTGTCGGCTGCTCAGGATCCAGCTTAGTGTGTTTGTCTGATCCTGCAGCTCACAGGAAGTTGCTCCACCTACAGCAGCATAGATAACCTGTGCAGTGATGTCTCTGCAGGCAGGACGTAGATGTGCTAACAGGAGAAAATGAATTCTGTTTTTTTCCCCAGTGTCTTTTTCTAAAATCTACATTGTTAATGATGATTGGTTTTAAAAATCTTCCACTGAGACAAAAGCAGCCATAAATGTAGATCCTCTATATGTTGATCACGTCTCTGTGTCAGTGTAAGACTTTAGTGCAGCCTCTCTGGTTCACTGCAGTCTTTGTCTCTGTGTTTCTGTCAGGTGTTCACATTGTCCAGATGATGTGCAGCTGTGAATGGGATGAAACAGGTGAAGTGAAAGGATATTGGCAATACGGTTATGATGGAGAGGACTTCATAATCTTTGACCTGAAGACAGAGACGTGGGTCGCTCCTGTACATGAGGCTGACAACACCAAAAAGAAGTGGGACCATGACTGGGCTCTGACTGGTCAGAAAAAGAACTACCTCACCCAGATTTGTCCTGAGTCACTGAAGAAGTATGTGACCTATGGGAGGAGCTCTCTGATGAGGACAGGTAAAATCTATGACCAGAATTAGATTGTTAACCAAAAGTTATATGTCTCAGTTTATTACTTAATATGATATTAAATTAACCTTTACATGCATGAATTATGAAAACCTCAATCAGGGCTTTTTTTTCTTGAGTATTTTTATTCATCTTAAGGCATGAAAAAAAGATTTTTCAACTTCATTTTTTTAAACGTACTTTTCATTTTCAAAGAGTATTTTTACATGTCTACTTAGTTGTACAACAAACATTTTGACTTATGAATTTGACAAATGAATAATTAATATACACTGTGTAAAAACTATAACATAACAAAAACATATTTTTAAATATATTTTATAACAGTATAACAATTTATGTAACAACTATAACAACTATAACCCTGCCTATGGAGTGACACATCAGTGTCCAATGTAGTGGTTTATGTGCAAGTTTACCATCAACACTGACACAAATACAAGAAAACAGCCTTTGAATAGTTTCCACTGTAGTGACCA
>NW_005188457.1:1783-11280 GCF_000239375.1 Pundamilia nyererei
GGGACCTTCCAGATGAGTGTTGACCTGGATGTCTCATCAGTCAAACCTGAAGACTGGCACAGATACAGATGTGTGTTTCAGCTCTCTGGTGTGAACGAGGACATCGTCACCAGACTGGACAAATCAGAGATCAAGACAAATGAAAGTAAGTCTGGAATCAGAAGTGATTAAAGTGAAAAATATAAATTTTAAGAGTCCTGCAGTTCATGTGGTTTTATCTGTTAAGTTCCTCTTCAGTCTGTAACACTGATATATTATACAAACATACATGGATCATCGTGTGAGTTCTTCCTTACTTCCTAAAAATATTTTTCCCCATTAAATGTTTTGAAAGCTGTAAAGCAGATATTTTTTTATCTAGCATAGCTCTTTATTGCTGTCCATTCACTGTTTACTGAGCTTTGATGAATACAGAACCTCATCAACATACTTTTTTGTTGAGCTTTGTATTTAAATATTTCTTTACTTTTGTGCTTATAGAGACAAAGTTTGCAAGCCTGTGATATGCTAAAGTGGATTCTGTGTTTGTCGTACAGCTGCTGGTCTTTTATTTTCTTAATATTTTTTCCATTATTTTTATCTAGGTGAAACTGATTATTCTCTTTACTGCCTCAGTTTGATTTGTTTGTTGTTGTTGATCTTCAGCACCTACAGGAAATAACCTCGCCATCATCATTGCCATTTTTGCTGTGGTTCTTGTCCTCGGCGCTGTGAATGGAATCATTGTCTACAAAAAGAAAACAAGTGAGGGAGAAAAACAGAAAAAAATTTTTTTTAGTTAATGCTCTTATACAAAAGTGTATAAGCAGCACAGGCACAGTGTCATGGAAATATGAATTACATTATAATACAACAAAAGAAATGCATGAAATATTATAACTATGAGAGTTTAAATTATCTTTATTTTCTCTTTTATTTCAGGCAGATGCTTCTTACAGCCTCGTAAGTAAAACTAGTGTCTGTTTTCTCTTATATCTTAAACATTCTGTAGATCACAAAGTATTTTTCTGTATTTTATGGTAAATAACTTTTTCAGGACTGTTTCTGATAAAGTGTAAGTTCAGACAGGATGTGGACTAACAATGTGTTTCTGAACTTTTACAGCTATGAAGGATCCTGCGGTTAAGGAGCCACTGAATCCTGCTCCAACAGTCTAAATGACAAACAACCTTCCACACAGTGAGTTACTTAACTTTAAACAAAGCTGTTAAACTGTTTCTTTATTTCTGTAAACTGCTGCAACACATTGTAGCTGCACCAACACTTTCAGTTACTTTTCATCAAAAGTGTCTAAAAGTCAAATTATAGTAAGTTATATTATTAAAAGGAAGACTTTTTTCTGAAAAATTCACATCTGTTTGCCAGTTAAACTTTAAAGTTTTATCAAGTACAAACAGTGACAACACAACATTAATGAACTATTTATTAACTAATGTATAATAAAACTGTGCCAGATTAAAACAAATGTTTATGCTCACAAAGTTTTCTAATCAAATATTTGACTGAACCAGAGTTCTTTTATGTGTAAATGATTTTTATCAGTAAATATGTAGCAGATATTTATTCTAAATCACTGTTTTAACAAAATCTTAATGTTGTTTAATTTTTGTCTGCAGGTTTATGGAGATATATTGCATTCGGGCCAACACTCCCTTCTCCACTTCAGCAGCAAGCAGGCACACCGAGGGCTCTCGCGCTCACTTTTCACGTTTCGAAAAAACATCAGTGCAAATTATAAGTCTGTATCATGATGTCCGGTGTTTTCATGTTTGTTAAATAAATGGTAAATGGCCTGTATTTGTATAGCACTTTACTAGTCCCTAAGGACCCCAAAGCGCTTTACACTACATTCAGTCATTCACCCATTCACACACATTGTTGTTTTGTTTTTATTTAGTTTTATTTTGCGAGTTGGTCATTAGATGCTGCTCCAGCCAGCCAGAGAATCCCCCGCTGCCCTGCCCTCTCCTCCCTGTGCCACAAGCAGCAGGCGCACCTCGCAAACGGAGGAAGCCCTTACTCCCAGCAAATGGGCGATAGAAAACTGATCGGTGCCTATGCCATTCCCAATATGCGGTGGCAGATGTCGGGGCAGCATGAGTACGAGCAATTTTAATTTTTTAATTTATTTTTTTTTTTGCCGATGCCGCCCCCCACCATTATGCCGCCCCGGACAACCGCCCGTGTCGCCCGTATCAAAAACCGCTACTGCTCAGTGATAAAGGAATCATAATAATATATTTCTAAATCTAAATCTTGTACGTTAAATTTGATTTAAAAGACAAACTTGTGTTGAATTCCAGGAGACCTTAAAAGATTTTACTTTATATCTGATTTATTTCTTAATTAATGAAGATTATGTTTATTCTCTGTTTGATTTAAGATATGTTTTGAGTGTTTTTGATTTTAGAGTTTAGTTCATGTTGAGATTCTGGAGGGTTGTCTGGGTTATGTTTTTAACACATTGGTGGGTTTGTTTCTGTTTATATATCACTAAAACTGCATTGCTCTTTCTCTCCTTTTTGTACTTTTGCTTTTCAATAAAGTCCCAAATAATCCAAATTTCTGTGACTTTTTTTAAAATAAAATGTACACTTGGCTAAAGTTTCATGAATCCAGCCCAAATATTAATGGGTTAGCTACAATTTAACTTGATAGTAGCTCAGTAAGCTTAGGTGTAATGATGCCAGCTCCAGTCCATTAAGTGTCCTTGTGACAAAAGTATTGTGTGTGTGTTGTATTGTGGTTCGATGTTTGCTTTTGTGGATGTTTATTTTTTTCATTTGGTTTACCAACACGAGACTTGACAATTTGCATATGATGAAGGAACTGACCTCACAGCCCATTGTTCCTTCAGTGGGCTGGTTTCAGCTATTGTGCAAATGTACTGTTTATAAGATTGGGGAAACCTGCAGTCAGCTGAGACTGAAGAAGTCACCTGGATGAGTGACGAAACGTTTCTCCCACTGAAAACTACGTCCAGATGAACAGAATCAACCTTTTGGGAACACCACACTTTATAGACTTGTGCTTTCCAGAATGGTGCCTGAATCAGGTAGAGTATAAAAGGAAGCCAGCTGCTTTTAGAGGGGTTGGGTTCTTTGGCGTGTGTTGGCACGTAAACTCATACTTTATTTAATAAAGCCTACCAGTTGATGGCAAAATTTAATTCCAGTCTCATGCCATTTTGTTTGAACTGACACATGACCGCCAGCCAGCTTGACGGAGTTTAAAAGAACTGTTAGTGCAGAGATTTTGAAACAATGTTTGCCGAACATTAATAATCAAGGCTTCTTAAAACCAAATGGTGTTACATCTATAGCCACTGTTTGGTGTTTTAACAGTGTAAGGCTTGAGATGCTCTCAGCCACATGTCTCAGATTATTTTAGTTGCTGATAGTTTAGCAGAAAATCTACACTGAACCCTTCAAGCCAGTAGATCCACAGTATGAATAAATATGATTGTAAACAAAAAGCAAACTGATAACAATTTAATGATTCAGATTTAGTCCTGTGAAATTTACATTTATATGTATTTATGCTTTACATATATATCACATATATAATTTATTCAGAAACAGACTTTGCACATTCAAAACATGAGAGGACAATAAGTGCTGCGAAATTATTTATATTTTGATCTAAATGCTCCTTCATCCTACAAGCAAAACTAATTTCCATGTGCTCTGAACTCCAATGTGAGATTTAAAAGGTGTTTCTTTCAAAAATGGTAGTATTATGTTTAATGTTAGTAAAACTGTCAGGTTAGATTAGTATGTTTCTGAGTTTAAGGCTGAGGTCCAGGAGAAACTAAATCCAAAAGCTGAGTGACAAAAAAAAACCCTGAGCACAGTGAGCTGCACCAAAGCTTTAAAAAAAATCATTCTTAAAGCACTGGAAAAAGACTTTACTGATATTTTTAGTCTCTATAAACTCTAAATTGTTCTGACTAACAAAATCTTTTGCACCAAAAAAGCAGCTATATTAGAAATGAAAACATTTATTATAATCAAATTTATTTATTTGTACTCTGAAAGAAACTTTTTAAAATTATTTAAGAAAAAATTTCTGTATATAAATCTACATTATACTTAAATGTTGAAGTATCCAAAGATGATGACCTTGCCTGGAACAATATTTTAATATTTAAGGAAAAGAAACTAAAACTTTACAAAATTAGAAAATACTTTATATTCTGAGGTCTCGTTTCTCATCTCACATGACTTAATTCAAACACTTTCCATCCAGAATGTCAGGAAGTGTAATAATGTGTCAGTGCTTACTGACAAAACTCTCTGTAAAACCACTCGGGTCAGTTCTGATTGGACAGGATTTTTCAGCCTGAGGTCACTATTTAAAAAAGCAAAATCTGTGTCTGCGTTAGTACTACATGTAGAGCTCGCTTCTTGGTTTAACTCCATCTCATCCCAGTGTATTTCTCAGATGGAGTTAAACTGGGATTAATAAAAAATCAAACAAACAATACATGTAAATACCTGATTTTGCTGTCTGTCTAAGTTTATCTGTGGTAACGATGTGATATTAGCTGTTAGTACAGTGGTATGCAAAAGTTTGGGCACCCCTGATAATTTCCATGATTTTTCTTCATAAATCATTGATTTTTTTGGATCAGCAATTTCAGTTAAATATATCATACAGCAGACAAACATAATGATATTTGAGAAGTGAAAAGAAGTTTATAGGATTTACAGAAAGTGTGCAATAGTTACTTAAACTAAATTAGGCAGGTGCATAAATTTGGGCACCCCAACAGAAATATTACATCAATATTTAGTAGATCCTCCTTTTGCAGAAATAAAAGCCTCTAAATGCTTCCTACAGCTTCCAATGAGAGTCTGGATTCTACAAAACATCTCCAGTTCAGTCAGGTTTGATGGTTTCCCAGCATAGACAATCAGCTTTAACTCACACAATAAATTTTCGATAATATTCAGGTCTGGGGACTGAGATGGCCGTTCCAGAACATTGTACTTGTTCCTCTGCATGAATGCCTTAGTAGACTTTGAGCAGTGTTTAGGGTCGTTGTCTTGTTGAAATATCCAGCCCCGGCCAAACTTCAACTTTGTGACTGATTCTTGAACATTGTTCTCAAGAATCTGCTGATACTGACTGGAATCCAAGCGACCATCAACTTTAACAAGATTCCCAGTCCCTGCACTGGCCACACAGCCCCACAGCATGATGGAACCGTCACCACATTTTACTGTGGGTAGCTGGTGTTTCTCTTGGGATGCTGTGTTCTGTTTCCGCCATGCATACCGCCTCTTGTTATGTCTAAATAACTCAATTTTAGTTTCATCAGTCCACAGCACCTTATTCCAAAACGAAGCTGGCTTGTCCAAATGTGCTTTAGCAAACCTCAAACGACTCTGTTTGTGGCATGTGCACAGAAAAGGCTTCTTCTGCATTACTCTCCCATAACAGCATCTCCTTGTGCAAAGTGCGCTTAATAGTTGAACGATGCACAGTGACACCATCTGCAGTAAGATGATGTTGCAGGACTTTGGAGCTGGTCTGTGGGTTGACTGTGACTTTTCTCACCATCCTTTGCCTCTGCTTATCTAAGATTTTACTTGACCTGTCACTTCAGGCCTTGACTAGAACTGTGCCTGTGGTCTCCCATTTCCTCACTATGCTCCTCACAGTGGAAGCTAACAGCTGAAATCTCAGAGATAGCTTTTTGTATACTTCTCCTAAACCATGATGTTGAACAATCCTTGTTTTCAGGTCATTTGAGAGTTGTTTTGAGGCTCTTCAGAGAAGATGCAATGAGGAGAAAAACTTGCAATGGGCAGTCATAAATACCCTCTCTCATGATTGGATTCACCTGTGTATGTAGGTCAAGGGTCAATAAGCTTACCAAACAAACTATGTGTTCCAATAATCGGTGCTAAAGGTCAATCAATAAAACAATAAGGGTTCCCAAATTTATGAACCTGCCTAATTCTGTTTAAGTAACTATTGCACACTTTCTGTAAATCCTAAAAACTTCATTTCACTTCTCAAATATCATTGTGTTCTTATGCTGTATGATATATTTAACTGAAATTGCTGATCCAAACAACCAAAGATTTATGAAGAAAAATCATGGAAGTGATCAGGGATAACCAAACCTTTGCATACCACTGTATGTGACTGTCCTGGATTTCACTCTGTGTCCCACAGAGACCAGTTGTGAATAGGATGGTGCGAGTGAAGAACTTAACAGTTATGATCAGTCTATGACAGAGAAGACTATATCACTACATGCAAATACTAATAACTCAAGAACAGCAGGCCTTTGAAACTAAAACGAAGAGTGACAGTAACAAAGCTTTGTTGGAGCAGCTACTTCACCCATGAGTGGCAAAAGTATTTGGAACATGTGAGGAGTTATCTGCTAAAAATAGGTTAGATCAGATGCTGATGTACATTCATTTTGCAGATCTGCTTCATCCACTTTACAAGTAGTTATAATATGTTAGTTCATTATCTGTTTTTTTAAAACACCTTTCGTGGCTTTGTCCTTAAAATAAGCAATTTGACAGAAATCACACCAGATATGATGAATCTCACATTTTATCTCAAAATATAAAGAACTCTGCAAATGTCTTGAGCTATCTGTCATTTTTAAAAAAACAAAAAACAACTTTATTAGAAATAGGTTCAAAGAGAGTCTGTATAATTCTAACAAGCTTGAAAGTGAACATTCGGTATGATCGTCTTTAACAAAGACTCCTGGGCAGCTTTCTTGTCATTTCCTTCATGAGGTCTTCAGGAAGAGTTCTCCAGACTTCTTGAAGGATGTTCAAAGCTGATTTTTCTGTTCTCTGTGAAGATATTACACAGAGACTATAGACCATAAACTATAGACAGTTTTTTAGGCACACTGCACATGATGCTAAGGTATTCTGAGATGTAAGTTTTCAGCTCGTAGCTCTTTGGGAATAAGAAGAAACACTTTGAAAGACTTTCTAAAAGCCTGGAGAGTTATTGATAAAGACTAGTTAAAAATTAAAACAAAGTGTGGCTCTTTGAAAGGAAAATATAAAGAAATAAGAATAAGGGGCGACTCAAGAATTTAACACAATATTGAAATTTCCTCCTAACTTTAAACTGTGTATCTGTCTCTTGTATAATTTTGTATTGTATAATAGAGTAGCTATTGTTCTTTACATTATTTACAAGGACAGTTCACCCTGCAAATTCACCCCAGGGTGAGACCATGCAGTGCTCAGAGAAACTACATGATAAAGAGTAAATAAAATAAAGAGCTATACAAATCTACAGGTATCATTTAGCATGTTACTGTACATGTTAAGGTTTATGAGCACAATTAGAGAAAGACTGAACAAATATGGTATGTTTGGTTAGTTGTTAGTTGTCAGGTGAAAGTCTCCTCCTCCTTTCTAAATTCCAGTGCAGATTAAGTTTTAAAGTTTCAACAGAAAATACCAAAGTGGAAATGTTTGGCCTTAATGCACAGCACCATGTTGAGGAACAAATAAATAAACACAGCATATCAATTGTCAACATGGTGGTGGAGGAATGATGATGCCAGCTTGTTTTGCAGCCATGGGAACTAGACATGTTGCAGCACAGACAACTAACTATATGTTCACAACCACATCATGTCCAATTATGAACCACAATCTAACTTCTTTAGACTGTAGAAAAAAAAAGAAAAAACACTGAACCAAGGAAAAACCATATAATTAAATCAGGTGATTTGAACAAGGAACCTCACAGTCAACAGTGCTGAGCACTGTACCTCTGTGCTTTCAAACTGGAATATCACACAAATTTAATAATTTGTTTGTCTTTTGTCCGTGATTGTAAATGTGAGTTACCAGAAAAAGCAATCCATTTAAAAATAATCCTGATGGACATTTTTGACAGATATGCTGCAAGAAAAATGCTTTGGGTGGCAAACAGTCTTGGCCTTTGCCTACAGCAAATTATTGAGCTGATGTACAGATGGCATGTTACTGTTTTTGTGTTATTAGTTTTTCACAAAATTAAGTCAAATCTTTACATAGAGCTGTGTAAGTCGTCATGGTCTTGAACGGGGGGATTTTAAATATATGGGCCTACTGTTCTACTGCATGTTAGTTTGATCAGCTTGCATCCTTAATATACTGGCTACTTATTCTAAACAATATATAGAAAACTTCATGTGTATGACATATGGCTAAGAAACCACCTGCGAGCAATATTTTCAAATTGTTGAAGAAAACACAAAATAATTCAAGGATGAGAAAAAGTGAGATGAGAAAAATTAACCCCAGCAAGAAACATGAAGAGCAGATGCTGCAACAACGCAGGATATAATCCAAGCAGCAATGATCCTCCTGTAAGAAGGAAAAACTCCACCTGCTGATGTGACTGTCCAGCGTTTGGCTTGAAAATATTCTCAAAAGAAGTGTTAGCTTTATGTGACTATGCCATGAGGAAAGCATGAATCAAGCTTTATGCTATAACTGCCTGTAGAACAGCTGAAGCTGTTCTTAGATTTTACTGGTCTGTGTACAATCATACAAATTTAGCATTGCCAGCAGATTGTTGTCAGGTTTGTTCCTGGTCGGTGCTGGTCTGCAGTGTAATGAAAAGTCAAACTATTATTATTTTGAATAGCTTTTATATAAAGACCAACACAAAGTGGTGCACACGTGAGAAGTGGAACGAAAATCGTACATGATTCCAAACATTTTTTACAAATAAATAACTGCAAAGTGGGGTCATTTTTAGGGAGCGATTCTGCCCAACAATGATGGGACCCTCCAGATTTCTGCTGATCTGGATCTTTCATCAGTCAAACCTGAGGACTGGAGGAGCTACGATTGTGTGTTTCAGCTCTGTGGTGTGAATAAGGACATCATCACCAGACTGGACAGAGCAGTGATCAGAACCAATGAAGGTCAGTCTGCACTCAGAAGTGATGAAGGCCAGAAGCACACATTTAGTTTACTGTAATATAATGGTGCATAGTAAAGGGCAGTTCATGCAGTTTCATGTGTTAAAAATAGAACAATTTTGTCAGTTTATTTCACACTTAAAGTCTAGACTGGGACATGTTTCCCATCTTGAAATAATTATGTGAACCTGCTGAAAATAAAAGTGAGTTGTATTTCCAAACTAAGAACATAAAAGGAATTTAAGACTCTTTACCAAACACTAATGCTTTTTTAGTCCAGTTATTGTGTAATTTCTATGCCCATTTCCCTTTTTTAAGAATGGCTTCCCTTCCACTGACACTATTTCTTCAGAGGCTTCGGTAAACAGTAAATGGATCAACTGAAGGTCCAGGTTAGTCTCTCTGGTCCTGTGTCAATTCTTTGCTACATTCTTTTCAATTTTTTTAAGGACATGACTTTTAACTTGATCGAAACAAATAATGTTGTTATTTACTGGATCTTTGCTGCTTTTCTGATATAAACTCTAAATACTTGCCACCTTCATTTAGGCTTTGACTGTTTCCTCCTGGCACTGCAGCATTT
>NW_005188457.1:11539-12637 GCF_000239375.1 Pundamilia nyererei
CTGCCGACCTATTGCACGCAATGGCAATGACCTCTTCTCATGTTTTCAGTGTGCAGGCTTTCATGTCACAAACCATCATGTTACACAGAGGTGGATGACCCCGGTGGTTTGCCAGGCATTAAACTACTGAACTGTATATGATGGACCTCAACCAGTATAAATGCTGCTTACAAATTATCCAATCTAATTAAAACTTAATTTATAATGAACATAAGACTTTTATGTAAGTGTGAGTTTGACTGCAGGACTTTTACCTATAAACATGTGCTTTTTCTTTGCGACCTGTGTTATTTTTTTTTATTCCAAGAGTCTCTCTAAAATCCACACTGTGTTGGCCTCCAGCACTGGGTGCAGGTCAGGAGTTTTGGTCTCTGCTAACTGGTGTGTTTCTATTTTAACATAAGACGGTGCTGGATCTCACTCTGGTTCACTGCCGTCTTTCTCTCTGTTCTTCCGTCAGGTATTCACATCGTCCTGTGGATGTACAGCTGTGAATGGGATGATAACAAATGAGGCGAATGGAGGGATGGATAGGAGCTAGAGATGAACTAATGAAGGCTTATGACGTTTTTGAGGCTTCAAAGGCTTCAAAGGCTTCAAAGCCTCAAAGAAAGGCCCTACCAGTAACATAAAGTGGTGAGCTGCATTTATGGCAGCCACAGACTTCCAAATGAACTGGTTGACTCCAGTTCCAACACATAAGGAATACATTCAGTCTTAAGCAGCTGCGCATTTATTCTATTTGTATTTATTCTCTTCAGCTACAAATGACAAGCAGAGATTGTGAAACAAACGCAAGATAAATTGCTGATTCCTTACACATTACAATATCCACCCATGTACTTGATCCAGTATATATATTATGATATATATAATACCCATATGAAGCCTGAAGGTTTCATTATTTTACCCGTGAGTCACAGCTTCAGGGGATAGTTTGCTCAAGGAGAATTCTGATTGGCTCTGAAGACGGCAGATGTTCACGCCTCTTACATTCTTCTTACTTGAGTCATAACTGCCGAGCTCGGTGCAGACAAATACACAGTTTCATCGCTACAACCCAGAATGAAAACACTCATTTTTCTCGTTGTCGTGGGA
>NW_005188457.1:14565-15400 GCF_000239375.1 Pundamilia nyererei
TACAGCTAAACATGATCCAAAACTTTTAACTTTAAGAGCTTATTGCTTAAATCCAGCTCCACAGACGGTTACATCTGTGTCAGTTTTTAAGAACTCCGTGATGAAAATTAGCCTTTATATGTGCAGTTTTATATCCACTTTAACAACAAAAGAATATGTGTGTTGTCTGAAATGTTTCTCAGAGTGTTTGAATGCATCTTGTTGCATTTTTACCAGCTGAATGGTAATTATTAGTCAGAAATATTTAAGTACAAATTTAACTTGAAGGCAACTTGCTTTTGTTTGTTTGTTTCAGAGCGACACACTATGACATACATTGAGACTGCAGCCACTGGTTGGAATGAATCTCCTGAGTTAACTGAAGTCATATTTGTAAATGGTCAGGAGTTTGTGCATTATAAGAGCAGCTTGAAGAAGATGGTACCCAAGACTGAGTGGATTGAGAAAACTGTAGATCCTGAATATTGGGAAAGAGAGAGACAGAGAAACATACACAATGAGCAAGCGATCAAAGCACACGTCGTCTGGCTAATGGAGCGTTTGAATCAGACTAGCGGTGAGTAAAAAACACTGAAACCTAAAGATCCTCCTGAGAAAAAAGAACTTTTTTGGTGATTTCCTTTCCCTTTTGGAGCTAAATGAGGCCACTTAAACACATGAGATATCAATGGAAAGCACATGATGTCCTCTATTAAGAGCATCAGGACTTAGTGGGGCAGCTCAAATAAGTAAAACAAATATAGATCAAAAACAAATGTCCATTGGAGAGGACATAAATGGACAGGCTGATTCTCAGGAAGATATAATGTTATGTAGTGCTGATGTGTGTGTGTGT
>NW_005188457.1:15420-20412 GCF_000239375.1 Pundamilia nyererei
TGATGAGAATGTAGTGATTCTGATTTTATCATTGATATCACTTATCAGTTCAGTTCCTTATCGATTCTCATGGGTTCTCAAAGATATTCCAGTCATACAAATTCATTGCAGGCTGTGTGGTGAACTGTTTGTGCATGTTCGAGGTATTTGACCTATTTGTTGTGATCAGAGTTGTGGTTGTTATTTAAAAAGTATGTATTACACATATTACACAGTAATGCAGTACATTATTTAATTACTCACAGAAGTAATTTGTTATACTACTTGTTACAGTCCATTCGTGTTACTCTGTAAAATGTTCTGAAACACTCTGTCATATAATAATCAGTTAATAGTATAAACCTATAGGTTACAGTCACACACACCAACACAAATCACTATCCTAATGACAACACACATGTGATCTTTGTCTTAGTAATTTGGGCATGAACACAAAGCAAAGATGAAAACCAGCACACAGCGACTTCAAAGTGATCGTCACGGTGATTCTGCTAAAGATGAACAGGTAGAAAACGGGGCTGCAGTCTGACTGCTCACCAGTTTGTTAACTGTTGAAGTTCAGGGTCTGGCTGAGTTCTGCGTTCAGCTTTAACATCTTGGACAGCTTAGCGTTAGCATGCTGTTTGGCTAGCTTAGCATTAGCATGGTGTCCATGCAGATGCTTGCAAAGAGCTGAAATTGTGTTAGCAGCATAATGCAGTTGTTTCTGTCCTGGAGGCAGTTTGCACTTTACCATCACACACGTCCTTTTGTGCAAAAAAAAAAAGAAAAAGAAAAGAGATTGTCCATATCCATTCTGCAGGCTGCCATTTTCTTCCTCCTACAGACTGAAATCAGCTGATTGTAGCACAAGTGCAAATGAAACCAACAGGCAGGATCAATAGGCAAGCTGACCAACAAATCCAAACTGGATTACTGGGAACCAGTGTTCTTGATTCCCATCCCTAAATGGCAGCAACGACTGGAATCAATCATTTGTTTGTTGCTCAGTCACATTGGAGGGATTTTGAGCACAAATGACCTCTTTAAGTATCTCAATCAGATTTAAGTCCAAACTTTGATTAGACCACTCTAAAACCTTCCTTTAGTTATTTTTTTGTTTTGTTTTAGCCATTCAGTGGTAGACTTACTGGCATGTTTTAGATCATAGGTGTCGAACTCTGGCCCGCGGGCCAAATTTGGCCCGCAGCCTAATTACATTTGGCCCGCGAAGCCATACCAAATTACTATTAGAGCTGGCCTATTGGTATTATACAGCTAATATATATATTGCTTAGTATTAAGCTTTGCTTGTTCCATATTCAGTTTTTCAGCAAAACGTGTTTGAATTCATAAGAAAAGATTCATTCTTATATCTGGAGGAATAAATATATTTCAATAAATATTAATGTTAGCCCGTGACTTTGTTCCAGTTTTGAATTTTGGCCCACTGTGTATTTGAGTTTGACACCCCTGTTTTAGATCATTGTCCACCTGTGTAACCCAAGTGTGCTTTCAGTGCACGTTCTATGTTCTATGATTGATGGGTTTGTTGTGAATTTTCACTGGTGCAGCCATAACATGAATTTGAAAATTCAGCTAAATTTTGATATTATAATGTTAACACAAAGGTGATAACAGTTAAGGGTCTCTGTGGCAGAGGTGGCAAAAGTACAGACATTCAGTACTTAAGTAGAAGTACAGATACGCGTGTTAAAAATACTCCAGTAAAAGTAAAAACGTACAGACTGTGAAATGTACTTAAAGTAAGAAAGTAAAAAAGCAGGTCTTTGGAGAACATTTCTATTTTTGTGCAAAGCTACCTGAACATTGTGTTATATTAATGTAATAATAAAATAATATTAATAAATGAAAAACAAACTTTAGTTTAAATTTTAATTCTAATAAATGCACTTAGCTTGAATGAGTCAAGTAAAAAATGAGCAGAGAAAAAGAAGAAAAATGTAAAAATATCTCTTTTCTGTTCTTACATTGTAGAGGATGACTTTGCCTCCAAGCAGGAAAAAATAGTAGAGACTGGGTTCAGCAGAGACTGGGATTTAGCAGGTGGCAAAACCCTAAAATTGGTTGTGGTGGCTGTAGGAATGCAGCTAAGATAATGATGGGAAAGAAAAAGGTTTGCTGCTGGGTTCCTTTGACCCAGACCACAGTGAATAGTCTTTATACACAGTTAATTAAAGCAAGCCCTAAAAAGTTAATTCTGTTCATCTGGAAGAAATGTTTCGTCCACGGAAAACACTGAAATAATTTCATCACCTGGCTGATTGAGTATGCATCAAAACAATTAAAGCAAACGTTAGAGTGTCCAGTTGCCAAGAACATGCTCTCTCAGAGGTGTTTTGAGTGTCTTTTGGACTAAATAGCAGCTCCAGAAACACTGATTTGATGTGCTGACTTCATAACAAGGATGTGTTTTGTTGTGTGTCTTTGATTATTCCCTACATAGGGTAGCTCAGTGCTTTTTTGTCTATATTAAAAACACTGAGGCTCTCTTAACATTGAATAAAAAGGACTGCTTCTTTACAACAGTTTGAGGGTTGCTGTCTGCTGAACAGCATCTAAAGATAGAATATCTCTCATTTACTACAGTTCTTTATCTTTCAGGTGTTCACATTTTGCAGTGGATGTACGGCTGCGAGTGGAACGAAGACACAGAAGAGGTGACTGGATTTGAGATACTTGGTTATGATGGAAGAGATTATGTTGCATTTGACCTGAAGACAGAGACATATATTGCTTCAGCACCTCAGGCTGTTATAACCAAACATAACTGGGACAGAGACAAAACTCGCATATTATACAAGAAGTACTTCCTCACACAGGAGTGTGTTGACAAACTGAAGAACTTTGTGAACTCTGGGAGGAAATCTGATGAAAACAGGTAAAATCACCAGATTTAGAGCAATGGACACAATATTCATATGACTCAATTTCTGTGTCCATAATAATGAAAAAAAACAAAAACAGTTTTATAATTTTTCTCATCACCTCTCTTCACATATTTACCACTGTGTTTTGTTTTTTACATTCATGGCTTTTTGTTCTTTGTTTTTCTACTAACTTCATCTTAGTCCTTGCTATTAAGATTCTTAGTTTCATTTCATGCTTTTATTGTCAGTTTCCATCTCTTCCTTATTACTCTGCATCGATATTTCTCTCGTGATACACTGGTGAGCTGTCCACCTCTTACACATTGACAGCTAGGATCGGCTCCAGGGTTGCAGAGCAGCTTATGTTGGATAAACTGTCATGGTCCTGGGTCTTTGACCCAGAAGGTCTTTCAGATTCTGTTTATTATTAAATGTCTTCAGTTTGATTCTTAGTCGGCTTTTTTTTTAAAGTTTTCATCTTTGTGTGTTTCTTTCATGTTTTCTACCCTGAGTTTAGTTCCAGTTTCTGTTGTGTTTATTGTTTATCGTCTTGTACTGTGTTTCTGTGAACTCTTTATTCCTTACTAATTTTTGGTGTCCTCGTTGTATTCTTAGTACTCTTTCTTTTTTTGTTCTTCTTAGGCTCTTATCAGCCTAAATAAAGAACTTGTCTGAACATTACACTTTCTAGTATGAACTTTGTGGACACACTTGGCTTCTGGCAGCCTATCTATCCATCATATCTGGGGTGTTCCTTGTCTTTTTCCCTATGACAACAGAAACAGTAATATTAAAGTACAGTTAATAAGACATAACAAACTAAAAACCTCTTTACTCTTTAGTTCCTCCCTCGGTGTCTCTCCTCCAGAAGACTCCCTCCTCTCCCATCAGCTGCCACGCTACGGGATTTTTTCCTAACGTAGCTGAGATGTTCTGGAGGAAAGATGGAGAGGAGCTTCATGAGGGTGTGCACAAAGGAGAGATCCTCCCCAACAATGATGAGACCTTCCAGATGAGTGTTGATCTGAAACTTTCATCAGTCAAACCTGAAGACTGGGAGAGGCACGAATGTGTGTTTCAGTTCAGTGGCGTCAACAAGGAGATCGTCACCAAACTGGACAAAACAAAAATCAAGACCAATACAGGTAAGACTGGATTCAAAGGGAGATTATTAATCTTTAAAAAATATATTTATCTTTCTTCTGGCCTGTTTTGTTATTCCATGTACACTGTAACCTGTCATCACCACAGTGGTTCAGTAAATGGTCACAAAAACTAATCAGCCATTTAATTACAATCTGATTTAAATAAATAATTTCAGAGTTAATGGGACAAAAGGTCAAGATCCAATAATATATTCACAGCTTTATTTTTTAATTCTCACTATGCATTTTGGGAAAATGTTATTTTTATTTTTTACATTTTAGTATTTTCACAGTATGTTTCTCACCAAGTTCACAAAGGATCCTAAACTGTGCACAGGTTACATCTGATGCTGATATTCTACATAAAGGATCAACTTTCCATGATGTTTATTTATAGCTTGTTTTCTCACAGCATGTAAAAACATAAATATATGCAGTATTGTAACACAGTTTTCACTGGGTCAGTCATTATGATGTAGCTGCTGAGAATCAAACAGTAACTGTGATTCAGTTATTCTGACTAAACTCATCCTAAAACTCATTATTCACTGATCTACACTGAGAATATATCAGGTTGTTTAAGTCCTGCAATACTTTTAAAATAATCAAAGCACTAATGTCATGTAAATGTAATGAACATAGTCTGATTACTCACTGGTCAGTGAGAGAAATATTGTAAATATTGTGGATTCAGGTCCTTCAGGGTTTCATGTTGGTGGTGTTATCAGAGGTCTTGCGGTTCTTCTCCTGGCCGTCTGTATCGGAATCTATTTCAAGTTACGAGGAAATGGTAACGAGCAAAATATATTTTTATGCTTTATGAATTATATCCATGTGAAATATTTACTTTTTTTGGTGTTAATATTCTAATAAATTAATATACTTCATGCCCTGTTCCTATGATATAAAAATCATAAATTAGGAATATTTAATAATTTAGATAGCACTTACTAATTAAATTATGTAAAATACTTATT
>NW_005188457.1:21387-22686 GCF_000239375.1 Pundamilia nyererei
AAATCATTCGTAGAACAGTAAACAGTGGAGGGATTCTATGTTATATTTATTTATTTCATTATTATTATTTAATAATTTTATCAGGCAACTGAGGACATGTTTAAACTGAATCCTACTGACTGAGATTCTTCTAGACCACAGTGGTATAATTTTTTGTCATATCTCACAGTTTTTCCCTTTAAAAAAAATCATTAAATTTTTCTAATGATTTTGTCACATCATTGTTTTTTGCATCTACTTTGGTTAGTCCTTTAAAAAATATAACGTTTTTGGGGTTTCAGGGAATTCCAGTCAAAAGCATCCAATTCCACTTGTGCAATTTTAATAAATGAAACTTCATTCACTTAATATTTGCCTTGAGTCCTACATGAAAGTGATACATCAGAGGAGGGTGAGAACTCAGACATTTTAAAGAGCAAAATTCTTGGAGGCCGTCGTTCATACTAGAAGTTCGGTGGAGACGTCACTGGATCTACTTGAGACAGCTGCTCTGTGTGCTGGATGTTTCACATGAAGAGCAGATGCTGCAACAATGCAGGTTATAATCCAAGAAACATTGATCCTCCTGGAAGTTAGAAAACTCCACCTGCTGATGTGACTGTCCAACGATTTGCTTAAAGGTCTCCTCAAAAGAAGTGTTAACTTTATATGACCATGCCCCAAGGAAGGCATGAATCAAGCTGTATGCTATAACTATAGTGTGTGTTTAGCCGCAGCTGTTCTTAGTTGTTTCTGCTCCAAACACAATCATGTAGCTTTAGCTTTGCCGGCAGATTGTTGTCAGGTTTGTCAGGAGCTGGTCTGCAGTGTACTGAAAAGTCAAACTACTGTTATTTTGATTAGCTTTTATTTAAGCATGGATAATATAACTCCAATTTTAAATGTGAGCACAAAAAGATGTTGGTGCAAGTTATGGAGACTTTACTAGGCTGAGAAACCCAAATAAACATTTCAGAGAGAGCAAAAACGCACAAGTGGCCAAATCAATAATCCGGTGCATTATTAAACAGGGCATGCTGGAGAGATTATATCCCTCGGCTGACCTGGGAACGCCTTGGAACGCCCCAGGATAAGATAGAAGAGGTGGCTGGGGAGAGCGAGGTCTGGGCTTCTCTGCTTAGGCTGCTGCCCCTGCGACCCGGCCCCGGATAAAGCGGAAGAAGATGGATGGATTATTAAATAGAATGAATGCACTGACCAGCTCGGCAACAACAAAAGGCCTGAAAGACCACAGAAGACAACTAAAGTGAATGATGGCAGAATTATTTACATGGTTACAAGAAAGAAGCCAGTAACACT
>NW_005188457.1:24249-25238 GCF_000239375.1 Pundamilia nyererei
AAATAACTTCAGAAAATATGTGATAACAGCTGTGAAGCAAATAGACGGCCTGCAGTGAGGTAGTGGTTAAAGACGAGGCCCACAGACTACACACCACTGGCTCTGTGTTTCTGAGGTCATTCTGGCCTGATAGGTTTCACTTTCGAGAGAAAACCTTATTTCCCTTTTTTTGCCTGGTTACTGTTAAGGTGCAGCCAGCTTTGAATTCCTATTGGTCAGAGAGGAGCTACTGCGCATGCGGCAGTTTTATTTTGAGTGTGGCGGAGTCTAAACAACAAACAGACATTTTTTTCCTTCTTTGTTACAGTCAGGTGTATTAACACCACCCACTGAATTCTGCTACTGACTCACATCTCAAAACTCCAAATCTTACTGAGAGCGAGAGAGAGATAAATATATTGGATATTGTGGCAAATCCTACTCAAAAAACAAATAAAAAATATCAGACGAGGACAAGAGAAACAGAACTAGTAAAAAGTCTTAAAATCCAAAAACATACAACTTTGTTTTTATATTCCAAATGTATAATATTATGTCTGTAACCCTTGGATTCAGGCAATAATACTTAGATATTGTGGTTTATGTGTTTTCATACATAGTTCTACATTGCTAAAGTTTTTCTGATGTTAATCATCGATAGCTTCATTTCTTTATCTTTGCAGCAATGTTGCAAAACCAGGAAGACAAAAAGCCTTGACGACCTGGCGCTTAAATTAGATAACAGCCTCTTTGTTTGTGTGCCAACGCTTGCAAATCAAACCAAATCCAGCTTCATAAACACAAAAGCGAAACCTAACAGAGTCATCACGTGGTTTCTCAGAACAGCACAGATGGAGTGCTGTTTGAGTCCAGTGGCGGCGCTCTAACACCGTGAATGATCAGAAGATTTGCTGAAGTTTTCCGCTGGAGCTTCAACTTATGTCATTTCTTTCTTTGCAAGTCACAGCCCAGAAGAGCATCAGCTGGGTGTGTCACAGTGACAACACACA
>NW_005188457.1:26716-29255 GCF_000239375.1 Pundamilia nyererei
TAAACCTGGGTTCTCTCATTTTGCCTGGTTACTGGTGAGGCGCATCCAGCTTTGAATTCCTATTGGTCAGAGAGGAGTCACTGCGCGTGCGGACTCAGAGGCTGTAGTTTCATTTTGTGGCAAAATTAAAACAATAAACGGTTGTATTAATTTTTTCTTCTTATGTTGGGAGAATTGAATTGAAGATGAGGACGTTTATGATGCTGCTTCTTTACTGGGCAGCGTCTCTGTCTGCAGGTAAGCTTCATAAAAATGAAACCGTTCTTTAGAGATAGTGTTGCTCTCAGGTGGCTCACGTGTTACTGTAAACATACTCTCGGCTTGCACATATTCAAGAGTCAAGGTTTATTTTTATTTCACAGTTTGTTTGTTTTTGTTGTTGTTGTTGTTTTTTTTTACAGAAGTACAAAGGCTTCAACAAAATGTTGCTTCTTATCAGCCTCTACGGTACAATGATCAGTAAAAGAAATAAAATATAGTAATAACAAATCCAAAATAAGGATTGTTAGTGCAAAGTCTTCAACCATCCTGCTGGTTCTGCAGCTGATGCTCCTGCACCTCTTTCCAGATGCTGGAGTGAGAACAGGCCGTGAGAGGGCTGGTTTGGGTCCCTGATGTTTGTTTGTAGCTGTTTGCAGAAAGTCTACAAACAGCTACAAACATCAAAACCTAAATGAGTGTTGATTTACAAATTATTTTTGTTGAAATTAAATTTCTAATTGTAGACGAAGAAAAATTTAAGCTGCTCATAATGTTTTATGGTGTAAGGTATAGAAGTGTAATATTAGCAAAAAGGGAAAGAAACAGTTGTAATCTGCACAATACTAAAATAATAATAATAATAATTTACTGGCAGCCTATGGTCGGGTTAATGCCATAATAAGGACTGTAAATCATTACTGATGCATCATGAAAGTATAACCAAATCAAAATGACCTACAAACAACAGTTTTTACGAAACAATATTGTAGTTACAAAATGTAAGTTTTTAATAAAAGATGATCTGAAAAGATAAAACATTGATTCATAAATCTATTTTTGTATTTATAGAGGAGACACTACCCACACAGCAAAATTGGTATGGCCCGGATCTGTCCCACACAATGTGCTTACACGTGGCCCACATACCGCAAAGGATGACGGCGCTTTAGTGGCCCAGATCTGGTTCGCCAGAGGTGGCCCACACATGGGCCAGCACAAGGCCAGTTGCAGACACACTGGTGGTCCTTTGCTGGCCCAGAAGAGTTTCTACTCTGGCCCCAGATGTCAGCCTAATGTTTACCTTAATTAAGCCATGTAATAAAAACATGTGCATGATAGTGCAAAAGTAACATGACAAAACTCTGTTCAGACAGTGAATGAACAGATTCTTATACAACGCTTTTCACATTCCCAGATTATTGAAAGTGCTCTATACAACATGTCACATTCACTCAACCACACACTTTCTCTAAACTGAGTGCTTCCTAACTACATTCACACTCTTGACACGCAGACTGGAGGAGCCAGGGATAAAACCGCTAACCTTCTGAGCAGTAGGTGACCTGCTCTACCTCCTGAGTTACAGCCACCCACTGGCAAAAATGAGTAAACCGTCACTAGGTTTTGTATAAAGTGTACACTACAAACCTGTGAAACCTGCATTTGAAACGTTGGCTACTATAGCAGTATAGTATTGCAACATGGCATTTGGGTCTCCTAACTAAAATAGGAAAATAGGAACATAAATAGTGCCATCATTGCCAGACCTGACCCACATCTGGTTGACATACACTTTGCCATGACACCAGTCAGTCAGAAGTGCCAGCTTGACCCGTTTCCTGTGAGCCTGGGCCACATACACCAAACCACAATCGGGCCAGATGTGGCATGCCATCACATAAACAGTGCCATCTATGCTAGGCTTGGCCCATACCTGGATGACATACGTCGTATCATGCCAGAAGTCAGCCAGCAGTGCCGGCTTCACACCAGATCCGGGCCAGACCTGCTTGCTATGTGGGTATAGTTTTTTTTATTTTGAAAATGTGCTGATTTTTAAAGCTGTTTCTCACTACATTAAATATTTCTTACAGTGACCCACTCTATGAAGTATTTCTACACTTGGGATTGTCACGGTTTGCCAGGGCAAGCCGTGGGGGTGTGGGGGAAAGGAGGACCCAGAACGCTGGACTCTTCACTGCAAGCAGTGCGTTTATTTACAGTGCGAAAATGACAATAAATCCCCGTGCTCTCCCTTTACTCCCGTGTTGTGTCTTCTTCTTCTCCTCCTGAGGAAAACAATAGAGACAGCCATTAAAACACTTAATCCCAGCAGACATACACTCACTGACTTTAAAACTAAACTAGAAGACTGACGTGAAGTCTAACACAATAATCCCGCATCGGTGGAAGCTCCATCGCTCTCCTAAATAGCTCCCCCGACGAGCCCAGATCAGCAGCAGGTGTGTGGCAAGGACTTCGGGTGTGGCCAGTCCCCTAGCAGGGCCACACCCACCAGGCCTGAAGGTGGCTGTGACTTGGCCACAGAAAACAGCTA
>NW_005188457.1:30154-31897 GCF_000239375.1 Pundamilia nyererei
TTCGTGATAAACTGGTTCATATGAAGATATTTTACTTTCAGTTTCGTTGATTTCAGTGACGTTTACTCTCAGAGTAAATCCCTATTGGCTCTGATCGAGGCTAATGGTGACGTTTCTCCTGGTTCTCCATTTTAGCTTTTTCTGGACAAGCGAGCGCATAAAGTCTGTTAAAGGTTTGGATGTTTATGGTCACAATGAAGGCCTTCATCTTCTTTCTTCTCCTGGAAATACAGGGGGCAGCGGCAGGTCAGTTTGACTGTTATATTTCTGTTTTTTTCTATGTCAGATTTATGGAATTTGAAAGACAAATGGACGGACTGTTTGCTCCCCAGAAAGTTCCTGTACGCTAAACATTTAGTTGTTTAGAAACAATCGATTATATTATACAGGTAGTTAAATCGTCTGTTTATCTCTTCAATACCTAATAATAAACATTAAAGTTTAGATGAAGGCAAAGATTAAAACAAGGCGACTTATGTCCCAAACTATTTGATGATTTCCGGGTTTAAGCCGTTCGTGACGCATTTTTAAGCGTTGTGACTCTGCTGCAAACAGTCCAACAAATAAAACATCAGTGAGGAGGTCTGATGATAATCTGGTGACAGTAATTAAAACGATTATTTTAAAAACCAAGTACTATTTTAATTTTCATGAGGGTTTAAAACATTTTCACACAACAGCTGCTCATTAAAGTTAACTAAAGTTCATTTAAGTATCTTTATAAATATTATTTTTATTTTATTATTATTTAAAAATTATTTATTCAATATATGAAGAGCCACATGTCATTTGATGTAGTCTATTAAAAGTTAAAAGACTCCTGCTTTGTATTGTCTTCAGTGTTATTCACCAGTGTTATGCTTGTGCATACTTTCTGTTTGACAAACATGCGCACACATGTCGTAACTAACGAGTAGTTACACCCGGATATGAAGTTCACTGTTTTTCTGGTGTTATTGCTTAATTAACAGCGCAATAAGGTGACTTTTGTTGTGACGTGTATAAATAAAATAAAATAGAATTCAATTGAACTGAATTGAGATGCAAATTAAATCATTATTACTTAATAATATCAGATAGTTTATGTATGTAAAGTGCGAGTACACTACACATACCATCATGAACTAATTTTGTTATCACTGCTGATCAATAAGAAGCTGCAGGTGAGAAATACCAGAAAAGTTTTGCAATTTATAAACAATCTCCACCAGGGAGCGCTAATGAGAAGAGTTTTAAACTAATAAACATTGTTGACTTTTGATAACTGAAAACCTGATTACAGAATAAAAGATAAAATAACAATTGCTCAGATAATATTCCCCAAATAATAGTTACCTAACATTAGCTTTGGTTTATTGATAATATTATCGATCAAAGATATGGGAAGTAAAACTTTCTGTAACAATTTTAAGCTTAAAAAAATCTATAAAAATAATATAAACAAAGAAGAAGCATCGATATGCTTCAATCAGTTCATATAATTTGAAATATCAGAAATTGAAATGCAAAAGAGAACAACTCACTTCAGAGGTCATGCTGCGCAACAAAAGCAAAACAGATTAAAAATAATATTTATTTTGTTTAACAATGAAAACAAAATAAAAATATAGTTAAATTAAAACCTATAATGCGTTCAAACCATCAATCATGAAAACTGAATTAAACTAAACTGAAGGATAAACAGACAAAGAGGGAGCTGAGTGTAAAAGCGAAGCTCTCAATTTACCGGTCGATCTACGTCCC
>NW_005188458.1:0-1763 GCF_000239375.1 Pundamilia nyererei
TAATGTAATGATAAGGTTTACCAGCAGGGGGCACTGTATTTAAGAAAGCTCATGAATGCCTCCAGGGGAGCACATGAAAGAAGACTGGTCTGTGGTGTGACATAAGAATGGTGTTAATAAAATGTTTGGGGCAGTATCTCGCAAAGCAGAAGTGGATGCTGTGTTATTTTGAACGAACGCTATGAAGACAACACATGGTACCAGGAGTAAAAGTGACAGAGTGGAAGCAATAGCAGTTCAAAGTTCTGTTTCAGATGGAAAGTTTGAAGCCACCGAAAGGACTGAAACTGGTGGGGAAAGTGAACAGCAACTGGTGGTGTTTTGAGCATCAGTGTGAGCTGTATATGGCAGCCATGGGACTGGACTCCAAACCAGATGCCAGGAAAATTGCATTGCTGCTCACGGTACCTGGTCCTCAAGCCACTGAAGTCTTCAACACATTTGAGTTTGAGGAACTTGGTGACACGTTCACATTTTACATTAACACCATCCTCACACATGGTTTATATATGGCCACTAGAGGGAGATGTTGGACTTTAAACACTAACATGGATACAAGCAGATCAACAACGATGTTGTCATAGTTTGATTAAAAGATATTAACATAATAAATATGTCTGTATCTATTGAAAATACATTTTTTATGGTAAATGGTCTGTATTTGTATAGCACTTTACATGTTCAGTCATCCACCCATTCACACACTGGAGATGGCAAGCCACCCTGGGGCGCACTGACAGAGGTGAGGCTGCCGGACACTGGCGCCACTGGGCCCTCTGACCACCACCAGTCAGTGAAGTATCTTGCCCAAGGACACAACAACTGGGTCTGTCCGAGCCGGGGCTTAAACCAGCAACCTTCCGATTACAAGATGAACTGCCAACTCTTGAGCCACGGTCGCCCCTCAGTGTCACTGTGGATAAAGATTCTCTTCATTTACACATATTTTTGAGATGGTAATTAAATAAGTTGTGGAGAGTGTGAGTGTTACAGAACTTTTTGGATTTTCAAATTTATGTGTTCTTCTGACATTCAGGAAATCCTGTTTTGTGCTCCTCCCTGCTCCCGTTTCTAAGGTCATAACATGGAAACTATGTGTTGGCAAATGTTTAGGCAGGTGTTGTTTGTGGTTTGTTGATGTGATTTCAAAAAGTAGTGCACTTTTCACCAGAGAATAATTACACCATGTTTGACGAAACACACAGTCAACAGAAAGATCTCTGACTTTCAGTCACTTGTGATTGAAATGATTATATTTAGACATGTGCTTCATGCATCTGCTCTAATAACATATGAAGAAGGTGCTCAGCAGTGCGCTGGATGCTAGAGGCGTTTTTAAACATAAAGTGATTCCAGGAAGAAATTCCATCCATCCTTTTTCTTCCACTTATCCATTTTTTGCTATATTGTAGATGGCAAATGCAATACATTTATGGAACTATTCAACTTCTAAAATACTCTCGGTCAATCATATCACATCTTTAAAAGTTACTTGCAGCTCTCTTTATATTACTTTAGCAAATCACAATCTATTTTACGCCAGTGCTGGTCCAGTTGAAGAAGATGGTGTGAGTTTAAAACATAAGCTTGCATATCAGTGTGTGTGAGTGCTGTCCATGGTGCTGATCAACAGCTGGACTATCACAAGCTGAATGGACTCAGGCCCAGACTCTCTTTAGTAATACAGTGGGTTTATTTACAAGTTTGTGGTGCAACAATAGCCCAACACAGTAGTGATAAACCCCATTTCCTGCTCCATGTTG
>NW_005188458.1:3171-8850 GCF_000239375.1 Pundamilia nyererei
TTTAACAGGCTGATTTTCTATACATTTTAATATGATTTAAATTTCAGAAAATGTTCAGTCGATGTGTTAAAGAGTTGTCTGGGTCAGCTCTTTAGACCTGTTTTAATTTAACTGCCAAGCAAGTGTGCCTAATATTAATGTTGGTGTTTGGCCTCTGCAAACATTAGAACTGTTTTGGTATGTACTTTTCATAGAACCAAAACCCCACCTAGTTTGGTCAAAACTGGGGTATCAAGCTTTAGACACAGCATAGACCAGTTAGACCACAGCTAAAAAGACTGTGCAGATTGACCTATGTATGTAACGTTTGTAAATAGCTGTAGCTTTTCATGGTCTTTCTTTTTCCATTTCTCAATGCTTCTGCTGAGAAACAAATGAC
Source organism: Pundamilia nyererei (assembly GCF_000239375.1). Classification (NCBI taxonomy): domain Eukaryota; kingdom Metazoa; phylum Chordata; class Actinopteri; order Cichliformes; family Cichlidae; genus Pundamilia; species Pundamilia nyererei. Next base: position 3,551 of record NW_005188458.1, read on the forward strand.
TAGCTGATGATGACCAACCAGAGAGCTGGCACCTTTTTCAGTGCAGGCTGAGACTTGACCACAGCGCAAGTTCTCAAAATATAAACAGTGTCATTGCCCACACCAGAACAGAGACGTGTCATCAGCTTCAAACTAAACTACAGGAAGTAGCTGCTGTGGTGTTAGAACTCTTTTTATGCCCTTCATATTAACAACACTTTCACCCTGATAACAAACTGTGTGCACTGAAGCCACAGAGCAGTATAACTGAATTTAATTGAATTCATATTTTTATATAGCGGCCGCTCACAAAAACATGAATACACTGATGCAGACCTCTGGATGAGTCTATGTTATATGTTAAGGTCCAGCGTGGCCCAAAGAAAATTGCAGATGTTTCATATTTGTACTCCCTCCAAGAGGAAGCGCAAACACTGGGATCTCATTAACGTGGACAGTGGACTCTGATGATGCTTGCTTGGAGTAAAAGGGGAGGGGCAATGGTAAATGATTCTTATATAGAGCTTTTCTACACCGAGCACTCACAGCACTTTACACAACTTGCCTCATTCACCCATTCACACAAACACTTTTTCCTTATGATGTTTCTATTTGTGTGCTTCTATCTAGCATTCATGCACATTCATACTCCAGTGGATGCATCGGAGAGCAACTTAGGGTTATTATCTTGCCCAAGGTTATTTGGCATCCAGACTGGGGATCCAGTCCTTCCACCCAACCTTCTGATTAGTGGGCGACCTCCTCTACCATCCCAGTCTTAAAGTGTGGTCAGTCTTATCAATGAGATCTCTGAAGTTGTTTGGTCAAAATATTTGTGGAATTTGTTTTATATTAAATGATCATATTAAAACAATGAGTTTATGAAGGCAAGTCTTTAACCTATAATCATATTATTGAATCCATATTTGAGGAGAGGGGTTTTACAATGGTTTCACAGTTTTGAATATGCAAGTTGTTTATGCACACTTTGTTGTTCAGGGAAACTCAGTGATGAGGATCAACGGTCAAAAGACGTAAATGCCTGCCTGTATATGTTATAGATTGAGTCTAATGTATATCAAAGTTTGTATGACTAAACTTCAGGTCTGCATTTTACACAGATGACCATCAAATCCTGATCAGAGGCCATGTGATTGGTGGTCATTTTAGCTACAGCTTTAGAATTTTTACTCTCTCTACTTGGGGCTTTGTATCTAACGTAGCCATTAGCATATGACCTTAAATCAAGGTCAAGGTCAAGCTTATTTATATAGCACATTTCCAAAAGCTCATGCTGCACAAAGTGCTTTGCAAACTAAAATGCAACTAAAAAAGTAAAATGTACAACAATTTTGCAATTAAATATAAAAAAGAAGACAATAAAACAATAAGACAATAGAAAGAACTAAAACAACAATGTGTGGGTTACCTCGTGCTGAAATCCAACAAATGTGCAGATCTAATATTTAGAGGCAGACTATTACAGAGTGTGGGACCTGCCACACAGAAGGCTCTGTTTAGACCATGGAATAGATAACATAAGTTTGGAACTGGACCGCACGGTTCTCTCTGGAGCATAAATAAATAGGAGCTCGAATAGGGAGGAGGGGGCTCAGCCTTTTAGATCAAAATCAAGGTGGGCCTGCAACTGTATATAGATCACTTTCTCCAGATCTCTTGAAAGAAAATGGGAGCGTTCCATCCATCTACATTTTTACATGCTCCACAGTGTCCTCAAATAACTTTATTTTAATAAGCCATAAAATGTCTGTGCACAGAATCAAAAGCTCAAACTTTTCTGAAGTATGAGATAAAGCATTTCATTAAAAAACAACAACATCTGTACAACCATTAAAGAATCTTGTAACAAAAACACCCAGAATTACCTCGAGTTCGTTTGGTTGATATTTGGATGTCACCATACGTGATGTCATCTTCTACAGGTTCATCTTCATCTGGTGAAATGATCCAAATTCAACAGCAACATGTTTCACTTAAAAACTCTAAAGTTAGGATTTTAATTAAAAAAAAGATATACAAAGAAATACTCGTAGATTTGTACAATGTTGAGTTACTTCCATGGGGATCAAACATCAATGCAAAACCATCAAATCATTATTGATGTAAAGACTATAACATGTAGATTAACATGAACTTCAAATCTAAAATCAAAAAGTCTGAGTCAGTCTCACCTTCAGGTTTCCTGTGAACACATCGTCTCACCAGCAGAACCAGTAACACCAGTAGAACCACAACACAGGAGGATCCAACACATGACAACAGAGAGAGAAGAGGAAGAGAGAGTGGTCGAGGAAGAGTGATGGAGGTGAAAGCTGGAGGAGAGGTGGATGTAGGTGGAGCTGTGGATGTAGGTGGAGGTGTGGATGTAGGTGGAGGTGTGGTGGTGTTTCTCTCTAAAATAAAGCAAACACAGTCATTAAGTTGTCGTCACATTGTGAATGTTGAAAGCTGCAGAAACACAGACAGGTGAGTGTGTCACCTGTGACAGTGATCCAGCTGGATGGAGACTCTCCATGACCGCTGATGTCACACTTGTAGAGGCCTTCATCAGACCTGGAAACATGCTGGATGGTCATGTGACCTGTAGGCTGCTTCCTGATGAGGGAGCCATCTTTATAGAAAGCAGCTGGGAGGTTGGAGGGAGTGGTCTTTGTTTTACAGAGCAGAGTGACGTCATCTCCCTCCATCACAGGGAGGACAGGACTCTGCAGGATCACTGATCCACCTCAACACAGAGACAAACTACAGCATTTCATCCATTTACACACAGCTTCATCAACACTAACTCCACACACTCAGCTTACCAGTGACTGTCAGGTTAACCATGTTACTGATGGGACCCTCTCTGGACTCACACCAGTAAACTCCACTGTCTCGTTCAACGATGTAACTGATGTCACAGGATAAATTAGCGGATGTTCCCCATCCATTTCCACAGTGACTGTTATTTCCTTTGCTTGTGTTTCTCCTCAGAGTCCATCCAGCAGAGCTGTCGTCCTCCTCACAGCTCAGAGTCACAAAGACTCCTTCAAAGATCTGAGAGCTGCTGGGACTCACAGTCAGACGAGCTGTGAGGGTTAAAATGAAAAATATTTAATTTGTTATATCAAATATTTTTGTTAAAACATTTATAATTCTGCGATTAATGCTTAATTGAATCAGTTTTATATTTGAGATCAGGCTGCAGACGTGGACGCGCCAAAAAGAAGACAGTGAAAGTACACCCTGAGGGAAGACGATGAGAAAAAAGAACTCCACCCATACTGAGCTCCTAGAGGAAAACAAATTGAGAACAGAAAAAGATCTCGGCACAGAAAGGCAAATGAATCTTCATATTTTAACACCATAGAATCACATGACAAACAGTAGGGGTGGGTAAATGGGATGAGAGTGAGCCGGTGTAGACAGCAGCATCCCTGCACTTGTCCAGTTAACCCACCATCGAGAGAGGGTGTCGGAGGCATTTGGAGGGAGGAGGGCGGATGAGTATATATGTGTGTGTTTGTGTGCGTGTGTCCTGTGTTCAGCTGAGAAAGTGTCCCTTCACCTGGTTAAGCAAAAGTAAACAGTCTTGCAGCGGGCGCAGGTGGCCTTGAAACATGTGGCACAGAGAGTCTAAACACAGTCCCGTTATTAAGGAGAAGAATTTGTTGTTAGAGCCTTCTGGCAGCGACATGGGAGAAATTATGGTTGTTTGGGTTTAGTGCAAACAAACTGCATTACATTTTTACAGCTGATCTCATGTCCGTCACTGGTCACCAGGTCTGTAAATTTCCAGTCGAAGAGTCGTGTTATTCCTTGGTTTCATGTGTCAGCAGCTCACTTGGTTTTGGTTTCTGTAGTATTCCGAGCTTTTACTGAGTCCGAGTTCTCGCGTTTGCCATGTGTGTATATTGTTGTTTGAGTTCTTGTGCCGTGTTTCCCCTCGTGTTTTGTGCTCTTATGTTTATCTGTGTTCCCCCACCCAGCTCCTCTGTGCACTTCCTGTTTTACTGTGATAGTATTAATAGTCAGTGTACTCAGTTTTGCATCCTCCCTTTCTCCTCATGTGTATTTATCCTCAGCCGTGTCTCCCAGCTGTTCCTTCTTTGTCCTGTTGACCTTCTGTATTTATTGTCTGTGCTTGCTTCTGTTCATTGTCACGTCATTAACTTCCATAGCCTCAGACCTGCTGTGTGTTTTAGTTCTAGTTCAGTTTCTAGCCCTCCTAGTTTTGTTCTGTTTTTGACTTATGCCTGCAATAATGCAGTGGACCTCGAGTTTAAGTTCTGCCTCTACGAGTCTGCATATTGGGTCCTTTTCTTTCCTGCATACAGACATGACAGTCGTGAGCTTCTCCAAGATCTTTCCATTTTGTGTTCAATAAGCACCGTCTACGTGCTCATGGCCCTCCTCATCGCTTCAATCATAGCGGCTAGCCTTGTGGAGTTTTGAACAGCCATAAGAGCTTTCTTTAATATCAGTAAGTCAGGGCCGAGCCAGCTCCGATCAGCAAGAACCCTGTTATCACGGTTCAGAATAAGTATACATCTTCTATGTCCTAAATTGACAGTCCCACCAGGCACACGCTAGTGCTGCCACCCATCCATCGTGTATCCGGCAGAAAACATCCCACCAGGACAATTGGGCTCTCCCAAACTCAGGCTTGTCGTCCATAAAATGGTGTCAATCGCGTTCAGAGACCAGTTGAAATAATCCATATTTTTTAGGGTTTAGAGAACAAGAGAGAGACTCTCTGAGGGTTAGAGTAGACAAGACAAGGACATGAGTAGCGCAAACAGGGAAGATAAGATGAGCGGGAGGGAGAAAAGATGCGACTGAATCTGTCAAGAGCCAAGAGCCTAGAGTTTCATGTGTGGCAGAAGAAGGTTACTGACCTTGGTTTGTTGTGCAGCTCAGCAGTGAGATCAGAACTAAAGAGAAATGACACTCAGGTTGATTTGAGGTGAGCATAATGTAGCCAATTTATCATATATTTATACTGATGTAGACCGGGGCCCTGGGTTCTTTTCTCTTAATACAGTATGTATTTAAACTCAAGATTGTGTAACTTAAATTACCCCCAGAAAATCAAAATTCCCTAGGGTCAATAATGAGACCGACATATGAACTACTTATAGCTCCTGGGCTGAGTGCCCCGGGCACAACCCATATATTCTGCAGCTGTTCCTGACATCTTCTGTTCTGAGTTCTGGTTACTTGACTTTATAGAAATACTACACACCATGAACACAATGAATACACAGTATTTAAACTTGAATGTGTCTGTTAACTGATATTACAATATAAATATTATTATA
>NW_005188458.1:10523-12059 GCF_000239375.1 Pundamilia nyererei
TTATAGAAATACTACACACCATGAACACAATGAATACACAGTATTTAAACTTGAATGTGTCTGTTAACTGATATTACAATATAAATATTATTATAAGTATTGTACAGTGTAGCAGCAAATTTAAATGCAACGTTAAATGTAACTTTATAACTTTATAACGTTTATAGAGTTGGTTATGTGCCCCTTTGGTAGTTACGTGTTTTGATATTTACATGTTATGTTTACATATGCATGTTCAAAGCAGTAATAAGTATGTGTTATATCTAGTTGTTTTCCCTGCATTGATCCGAGTATAGCTTCTGAGAGGCCAGTCAAGTATTCATGAGGGTGGTAAACAGGAAGTGTTGGGTTGTTGTTGCTGTGTGCTGAGAGCAATGAGGCTTCTAAAAAAGTTATCCGTCTCCATCTTGCTGTTTCTAATCATTCAGAGTGATTCCAAACCACATAGCAAACCCTCACGTTACAGGTAATATACAAAATTAAAGTCCACTTCTCTCTTGTTGATCAACTGAAATGTTCCCACTTATTTTAAGATGAGAAAACAATATAACAGAAAAGGAGCTGGAGATCATTATGACCCAAAACCTTATGGTTGCTTCGCTCCATCTGGAGTAAACAAAATAAAACAGGGTGGTACTTTGGAAAGTCTGGTGTCAGGTTGAGGGGACTCCAGTAACCTGGCCTCAACTCCGAAGCAGAGCAGAAAGTCTCAGGAACAACTGCAGAATACATGGGTAGTACCCGAACCATTCAGGCCAAGAAATGTCCTGAGAGAGCAACTATCTTGAAGCTAGTTTACTAGCTGTACTAGCTGTTCAAAGTCTGCTCGCTCTGCCAAACAGCCACTCACTTTATCAACAAGCAGCAAACTTCAGTGCAGCAGCGTTCAGGTCGACATTCGCTGCTTTGCAGTGTCTAATAGTTCAGCTACAGGAGTCCACTCTCTTTTGCGTAAGCTCCTCTGATTGTCTCCCTTTGACTGCTCTGACACAAAAACGTCTAAACTTGTGTCTAGTTCACTTCTACTGGGACAAAACTGCAAGTAACATGTTTATTTTTAGCACCTTTATTTTTTTCAACAAAATAAATAATAAAGTTAAATAAATACACTCTTATATGCTTGATATTTTAACCATGAACTTAAAATGTCATCACACAACAAAGCATGTTATTAACTCTCTTTCATTTTGTAGGATTAATGTATTATGAACTGAATATTTGCAGTAGTTTCCCATTTTCTGTTGGTTTTCTTTTGTTTGTTTGTTTTTTGGCTACAATAAAGAACAACTCCACACAAACAGCTGATAGACCCACAAACTCGTCTGTGTATTATAGATTTATGAGCTCATTTTTTATTTAATGTCAGTAACATGTTTCAATTAGGTTTGGACAACAAAAGATTGAAAAAAGTAAATTCCATAAAGTCATGTGTTGACTTTCAAGCTGTGTTGATATAATGAGTAAATGATTTGATCTTTTCACTGCCTGCTGTGTTTCCTCGACTCCTGAGCAAAGATAAAGAGTCAGTTCAGACCT
>NW_005188458.1:12784-14349 GCF_000239375.1 Pundamilia nyererei
AAGTGGATGCTGTGTTATTTTGAACAAACGCTACGAAGACAACACATGGTACCAGGAGTAAAAGTGACAGAGTGGAAGCAATAGCAGTTCAAAGTTCTGTTTAAGATGGAAAGTTTGAAGCCACCGGAAGGACTGAAACCGGTGGGGAAAGTGGACAGCAACTTGTGGTGTTTTAAGCAGCAGTGTGAGCTGTATATGGAAGCCATGGGACTGGACTCCAAACCCGATGCCAGGAAAATTGCATTGCTGCTCACGGTACCTGGTCCTCAAGCACTGAAGTCTTCAACACGTTTGAGTTTGAGGAAGTTGGTGACACATTCACATTTTACATGAACACCATCCTCACACATGGTTGATTTATGACCACTAGAGGGAGATGTTGGACTTTACTTACTAACATGGATACAAGCAGATCATCAGTGATGCTGTCATAGTTGGATTAAAAGACATTAAGATAATAACTTTTTATTAAGTATAAACACACTGTATTGAATGAAAAAGTTGTGTTTGATGTCACTGTTGATAAAGATTCCCTTCATTTAAATATGTATGTATAAGATGGCATATACAATCCAATCATCCAGCCATCCATTTTTCAGGGTCGTGGGGGGTGGAGCCTATCCCAACTGTCTTAGGGCGAGAGGGCGGGTACACCTTGGACAGGTCTCCAGTCTGTTCCAGGGCTCAAATACAATCTATTTACAGAAACATTTAAGTTGTAAAATACTCTTTGCTAATCATATTACATATTTAAAAGTTACTTGCTTTATGTTACTTTAGCAAATCACAATCTATTTTACACCAGTGCTGGTCCAGTTGAAGAAGATGGTGTGAGTTTAAAACATAAGCTTGAATATCAGTGTGTGTGAGTGCTGTCCATGGTGCTGATCAACAGCTGGAATATCACAAGCTGAATGGACTCAGGCCCAGACTCTCTATGTTTTTCTTTCATTAAAACATATTTACTGAACACTTCTAAGTGTGCTATATACTGAACCTATGGACTAGCACTATGCTATCACTCTAGTATCAATCTAATATCAATAGCAGCGTTGGCATCAATCATTTCTGCTGTAACTCACTGAGGTGTAACAGGAGGGGCTCTGAGCTGGTTCAGGAGATGAGCCAGTCCAGTCTGAGTCACATGTTCATCAGTTTGTAGTTCATCTCTAAACACTTCAGCTCTTTATGTTAAAACTCTGAGTGTTACACTGCGAATGTTTCCCAGGTGGAGTAACAATAAATGAACACTCAGTAAGGTTAACAAAATAAAATTATTTTATATTCATTATTACCAAAGACTTTTCAAGATGTTCTGTTTTTATTTGACCAGTTTAAATAATACATTTTTAAAAAGCCATGTCAGCAGCAGCTGCCTGGTTTCAGTGTGACTTACTGTAAAACATCAAAGTAAAATCTCTCTGTCTGAGATGAAGCTTTGCTGCATTATTTAAAGCCGTTGAATTGTTTCTGCTGCTGTGGTTTAATGCTTGTTTTCTTTTCTGCAATGAAAAGATATGTGGGTCGGTTAGCCACGACCAAGTCAGATTTTCCATCAGACATCT
>NW_005188458.1:14780-18524 GCF_000239375.1 Pundamilia nyererei
TAGTTCTTGGTGACTTTGTTGAAAGATTTAGTCACATTTCTAAATGTCCTGTGATAAACTGGTGTAGCCGACCTCTCACCATGAACAGCTCCAGCTCCCATGTGAAACAGTGAGCAGTGGTGCAGCATCTGTGTGAAGCGAGGTGCTTCACAGCCGTGTCAGAGTGAGCAACTAACTGGCCCACAACATTTTGAACAAGTATGAGGGTGAAAGTGGGCTCACATGTGAGATTATTTAGTGTGACGATTTGCGTGATACATTTAAAGTACTAAATTTAAGTCTTAAGTGACATTGATATTTGATTTAATTAACCTTGTAGCCTGTACACTGGTGTAAAATAAGTCTCTTTAGGACATGACTAACGAAGTTAATGAACAACTGGTGAAAATATAACTTTGATTTATGTAATACTAATTAGAAAAGCTTTTTATTTTTTGTGTATATTATTAAACAGGATGTTTTTTTTCTATATTTTAATATGAGTGAAATTTCAGGAAACGTTTAGATCCTGAGTTGTCTGGGTCAATCTTTAAAAGTGTGCCTAATATTTAAGTCTAATTTGACCTCTGCAAACATTAAAACTTTTTCGTAGTTACTTTTCATAGAACCAAACACCTATTTTAATCAAAACTGGGGTACAAAGCTTTAGACACAGTACAGAGCAGTTAGAGCGCAGCTAAAAAGACTGTGTGAAGATTAACACATGTATGTAACTTTGGTAAATAGCTGAAGCTTTTCATGGTCTTTATATTTCTCAACACTTCTGCTGAGAAACAACAGCTACCCTAACTAGTTGAAGGTGCACGACCACAGAGCTGGCACCTTTTTCAGTGCAAACTGATGCTTCACCGCAGGGCAAGTTCTCACGATATGAACTCTGTGCTTGGCCAAACCAGAACAGAGAAGTGTCATCAGCTTCAGACTACAGGAAGGAGCTGCTGTGGTTTTACATGCAGAACTTTTTAAGTAGTTAAAAAGATTCATCGTATAACAGTTGTCTCTGTTTAAACTTCATATTAACATTCACTCTTCTAAGAGATGGTGTGCGCCATTAAGATAGCAGTGTAATTGAATTCAATTCAGTTGAATTTTATTTTTTTACTGCCAAATCACAACAAGTTGCCTCAGTGAGCTTTATATTCTAAAATAAGGACCCTACAATAATACATAGAAAAAACACAGAAATCAAATGACTCAATTTGACAAACACTTGGTGACAGCGGGAAAGACAAACTCCCTTTTAACAGGAAGAAACCTCCAGCAGAGCCAGGCTCAGGGAGGGGCGGGGCCATCTGCTGAGTGGACAGTGTGAGATGTAGTCTCGCCACAGACTGTCTCAGTCTAAAGAAACATCATGGGAAAACATTATCTGTTGTACCAGGTGTGTGTGTGTGTGTGTGTTTTCAGTAGCTCACTGACTGGTTTGTGACAAAGGTGGAGTCAAAATGATTGAACTGTTTCAAAGATGTGTGCGTGTGTGTGTACTTGCTCAGAGACTAATTAATTGTCATGATAGTCAGTGTTAACAATGAGATAACTTGTTATGTCTCAATATTTGTGGAATTTGTTTTATTGTAAATGGTAAATGACCTGTATTTGTATAGCACTTTACACATTCAGTCATCCACACATTCACACACTGGTGCGAACTCCCAACTCTTGAGCCACGATCGCCTCTTGCATTAAAATATCTTATTAAAGTAACCTGTGCATGAAGGAAACGCCTTAACCTACTACTATATTATTTAATGCAAATATGAGGACGGGGATTCTGGGTAAAAAAAAAAAAAGAAGACAATAGGAGAAAAATATAAAGGTCGAGGTGTTGAGACCTGCACAAACAATTAACCAGTGAACAGTTTAGGAGCTTTGGGCAGGTTTCACAGTTTTGAATATGCAGGTTGTTACTGTACACTTTGTTGTTCAGGAAAACTCAGCTATGATGATCCATATTTATTGAATATCATTAGTTTATGTTGCAAAGACAAAAATCTCTGATTGTATATTATAGATTCAGTCTAACATATATCAATGTTAGCATTACTAAACCTCAGGTCTGCATCTTACACAGATCACCACCAAATCCTGACTAAAAGGTCCTTAGTGGTAATTTTAGCAACAGCTTTTTACAGTATCTACTTGGGGCTTTGTATCTAATGTCCCCATAAGCTTACAATCTTCAGTCACTCGTTCTCCTTTAATACCATGTTACACACTTCTCTAAATCCTGTTTGATTTTTGTTTGCATTGTTTTGTTTTGTTATATCAACTTGAGAAATATTAGAAAACTGAAGTGTGAAGTTTTTAAACAGAAGCTAGATGCTCGTTCATGTATCAACATCTGTAATTCTCCACTTTTCTCCACTCAGTAAATCTGTCCTGAATCACCTGCAGGTTATTTAAAATGCTGTCAGACAGACAGACCCACATCACCACAGTCAGCAGACAAAGAAGAGCAGCTGTACCTCTCATCTGTGATCTGGTTTTCATGTCTTTGATTATGATTCGACCATAACTGATGTCTTCTGTTCTCACTGCAGAGTAGATTACTGCTGGATCACTGTCTGCACAACAAAACACACAAAATGTTGACATCACATAATGGAGCAGTAAAGTCAGTTAATTTTGAGTAACAATATTTTTGTAAAACTAATAGTAAAAGCAAACTTTGAATAAAATATAGCTTTAAGTTGATTTAATGTAACAATAAATTATTTCTTTCTAACACCTCTTTCAGAAACACCTGCAGGTGTTTTTTAGTGTTAAAAAGGAAGCCGTACAACAGCAGAGGTGTTAGCTTGTGTTAACCACAGACAACAAACACAGAGGCCAGCATGCAAAGAACATCACTCAGTAAGCACAGAGTGAGACTTTAAAGACTTTAAATTTTGGACAAATGAAACATATCAAATAAAAAGATAACAAAGGAAAGGAAATTATTTCATGGATCAACATTAGCAAATTAATAAAGTGTTTGTTTTTCTATTACATGGCACTTGTTTTGTACTTCTAATATTTTATTTTCAATGGAATCTTCATGCATAGAATCAAAAGTTCAATCTTCTCTAAAGAGGTTTTTTTTTTAAAAAAACAAACAAACAATACAGTTGTATGAACACAAGCAAATCTTGCAACCACTAAAACACCTAAATTACCTTTGTTTTGTTTGTTTTGCTGTTGTTGATAATGTGATATTTTCACATCACTATATGTGATGTCATCTTCTACAGGTTTGTCTTGATCTGGTAAAAGTTTAAAATTGTGTTGGATTAAAATTCAAAATTACATTTAAAATGAAAACAAATACAGTAAAGACACTAAATAAAACAAAAATCTTTCTTAGATTAGTAATATGAAATTAAAATGAAAAGTTATCAAATCACGATAAGTGTAACTAGGAACTAGAATATACACCACATGTAAAATTCAGAAGTCTGAGTCTCACCTTCAGGTTTCCTGTGAACACAACGTCTCACCAACAGAACCAGTAACACCAGTAGAACCACAACACAGACTGATCCAACAAATGACAATGCAGGAAGAAGATAGGAACCAGGAGGAGAGGTGGATGTAGTTGGAGGTGTGGTGGTGTGTTTGTCTAAAATAAAGCAAACACAGTCATTAAGTTGTCGTCACATTGTGAATGTTGAAAGCTGCAGAAACACAGACAGGTGAGTGTGTCACCTGTGACAGTGATCCAGCTGGATGGAGACTCTCCATGACCGCTGATGTCACACTTGTAGA
>NW_005188458.1:19786-21132 GCF_000239375.1 Pundamilia nyererei
GTCAAAGTACAAGAATTCAAACAAACACAGAGATTCTACTTACAGAGCAGACACAGCACAGATGTTTCCTTCATCGTCCTTCTCACTCATTTGAGCTTTTTTTCATTTCTGTCACTGACACCAAGTAAAGCCCGCCCTCTTCCTCTGAGCACCAGCTTTCTATTGGTTCAAACACAGAGGTCGGGACTAGAGTTTTACACACTACAGTAGATTTCTCTGAAACACAATCAATAATTTAAATGTCCTCTGCCGTCAGTGATCTGTAGTTTGGTTGATGAACAAATCCATGTCCATGTAGTTACGTCCCCCTCAGTGAGAGAGGCAGATATGAGCGGAAACACAGGAATCAAACCAGGGACGCTGCTGTTATGGAGCTGAACTGGAACCATTCAGACACTGAGGCCCTCTGAACACATTTTAATTACAGCTGTGCAGAGACACACTGATGACTGACTGGAACACTATGACTCACATTTACATTAACACCATCCTCACACATGGTTTATATATGGCCACTAGAGGGAGATGTTGGACCTTAAACACTAACATGGAGTTCAATGACGATAGCTTATGTGAGTACAAGAAAATAATTATTAGAATGTAATGTGTTAAATTTGTTTAGATCAGATGAATAGGAAAGGATTTGTCTCTGTGTTTCAGTTTGGCTTAGCTGTAGGCCTGAGAGTGTGTGTAATTGTGTAGAGAGAGAGGAATTATTGTCTGGTGTCATAAAAGGAGACATGAAGCTACAGTTGGGGGGGTTGCTGATGATGATGCTTGTACCTTTAATAAAAACTCATAATTGTTATAAACTTAGAAGCAGGAGACTCTCCACCTTAAACGTAAATGTAAGACAAAAAGAGGCCAATGGCCCAGTGGATGCAGAGTGGGAGTCTCAGTAATATGTTAAGTCTGTTTTCTATGTTGTGTAGAGGAATCTGGTGTATCTTGGGTTAGGAGATTACTTTCATGACCCCCAGGAAGTCACGTATACAGAGACACACACAGTGCTTTAACTATTACGACACACCCACACATACATGCACACTCACTCACATGCACTCACATAGTGTAAATGACCCAGATTATTTATCTTATTGATATTTTTCAAACAGTTAAATCCCTGAACGAATTATACTTTATAATATAGATTAGACCCTTATTTTGAAATTCGGAACGGGCAACTTCCGGGAAGGAAGATCGTACTGCTACTGCTTGCCGCAGAAAAGGTTAATGAGAAGGTTATCGTTTTCCATCCATCTTTAAATTAGCATCTAGCCGGAAGGCGAACAGGTATGTTTGTGTGTTGTACTTGTTGTTTACATTTCGGACAATTTGTAAATGTA
>NW_005188458.1:21152-23421 GCF_000239375.1 Pundamilia nyererei
TCTCCAACTGTAGTTTGTTTAGGATATCGCTATCCCAGCATCCTCGACAAAACTGCTTGAGTAAATGTTTGTTGAAGTCTGAAGACAAGATACCACCTCTTTTCATCACAGTGTTTAATGTGAGTTGTAAACGTTGCAAAAAAGCAGAGGGTTTCTCACCCGGATCCTGTAACGTATTCAGGAATTGAGCAAACAACTCTTCACCATCTTGTACTAAAGCAAAAGCAGAATCCAACACTTTTAAATAGACGGATGGAATTGTGTTTGAGCCCAGCCCTTTCACAACATCTGCTGCCGGAGGTAGCAAACTTTCAAGGATGCGACGAGTGATCTGTAGAGGTGCCAAATTTGGATCTGCTAACAGCAGTTCAATGTGAGATCTCCAGGTCTCATAATCTGTTTCGTTAGCTGGTTTGGGGATCTTCCCAGAGAAAGGACGAAGTCTGAATGCAGATACGGTGTCTGTTTTTACAACATGCTCCACCACTACCTTTTGTATTTCCGGGGGGTTCATTTCAGTCTGTGACAGTGAAAATCTTTGTGGATGTGGCAGTGACCCCTGTTGGTCAGGTGAGGGATTGCTGGTAGCTGTCTCAGGGATTGCGGAGTGTCCAGACAACGACCCCTGCTGGCCAGGCAGAGATGATGCAGGCTCCACAATTTGGACTGAGGCTCCCTCTAAGTCACTGTCTTGTTCGATTCCTTCCAGATGCTCACTAATTTGTCCCATCATTTCCCGCAGAATATCTGGGAATTCCCTGCCGCTGCGGCGTGCAAGTTGCTTGAGCTCGCCGAGGTAATCTGCAGGGGTCCTGACTCCTCCTGTGGCTGTGCATTCTGCAGCAAGCGATCTTACGCAAAAAGTCAAAGCCGAGTGATTCTTTGACTGATGAGTATATGGGAAAAACGTATTAAGAGCAGTTATCGCAGAACTATCACAATATTCAACGATCAGGTTTTTGTAAAAAACACTATTTGCGTCATCCACGAAAATAACCGTTTTTATACGACCGTATTGTTTCAAATAATCAAGAATTTCCTCATCTTTCTCAGTGTTTGTGGCACCAGAAACAATGACAGAATGTGCAACATTGACCCCACTTTCCTGAATAAACTTCATTTTTTCTTGTCGCGGACCTTATCAAAACCACAGAAATTACCGAATATCAAATTACATCAAATAACACAAAAAAAACCCCTCATTCACCCATCAGGCTCCTGGCTGGCTCGCCACGTGTAACGCTAAGTTATTAAAGGACTAGTTTATGTCAATGGATGAATTTACTGACTGACGCGCAGAAGAAATAGTTCTTTATGGAGCCTAGATGGTGTGAAGGATGAGACCAAAAACTGCAATGTCTTGTACCAAAAATATATTGAATAAATAGGGGAAAGGGGAAATGGAACAAAATAATTAACACAACACACAACGTAAATGTCCACAATTAAATAATAAATCAATGCTGTGATTTTTCTGTGCAAGAGTCCTTTTGCTAAGAGTCCTTTTTTTTCTTGGTCCTTTTCTTTTTAAAGTTCACTTTTAAGGTATTCCTCCTTAGGGTCCAGCTTCATACAAGGGGGAAATATGTCCGTAATCCAAAGACGGCTAAGTGGGGGAAAAGAGGGGAAAACAAATGATGGTCCTACCGGCTCGCCACTTCAATATGAAGAAGATCAATTCAAAGGGAAAAAAAAGAAACCTGACCTGTAGGTCAGAAAAATGTCCATTAGCACATCAAGTTCACTTCAGTTTACCGGTAAACAAATATATTCTTCTGCAAGTCTAGGTGACAATGCAAATCATAGATCATCATCATCAATGTACAACAGTTAAATCATTAGTCATCTTGGCTACGTAGCTTAATCTATACATTCCAGTAGCGTTCGCTACAAACAATACAAAAACAACAATAAAGAAAAACCACTGTCTAACAGACAGCATAGCCGAATTCAAGGCAACACATAACAATAATCATTTAATCGCACTTTGTTTCAAAGTAAGCCCATAAAAATGCTTAAGTAAACAGAAGTGTTCAAAAACAGCGGTTTTTGAACCGAAGTTCTGCTCGCGGTGGGAACGCCGCCGCACAAAGTCATTTTTTAAATCGCGAAAACGATCGGCTGGTTACTGACAACCAAAGGTTGTAAGATATTAAGGACACTTACCGCTGAGTTTAAAGTTTAAAGATGAATTGAGGAGAGAAAACGCTTTGTTTTCCAATACCGCTCTAAATGCCATAAGCTCACAGCCACAGCAGGAGTCGAACCC
>NW_005188458.1:24084-28121 GCF_000239375.1 Pundamilia nyererei
GCCATTCTATGGGTCTTCTAGACAGAAACTTTATAATCATCATGCAGCTGGCTTAATGGTTTGATGTGAGTTTGATGAGAAAAGGTATGGAACATTTCATTCTAATTGACAAGGAAAGGACATTCATTCTCATCAGTGGTGGTTAAAGGGAGAGAGAAGGTCGTCAACTACTCTGGACATATGCTGCATTAAGGCACAACGGACATGAAGTAATAACAAGTGAAGTAATTTTGTTTATTGGTATTTACCACCACTACTGTTTATTTATCATTCTTTCTACTGACCCAAAAGTGGGTGAAAGAGGGGGCATTTAGTTTAATTTGTAACTGTACACGTCCAGGATACGCCGCACCGAAAAGGCAGGATGACCATCGACGAGCCGGGCGGGAGGAGGGGGGTCGGAAGGAGGGCACAGAGGACTAGACAAAACCGGCTTGACCTGCGAAACATGGAACACCGGATGGATCCGCAACGATGCAGGCAATGTGAGCCGGACTGCCGCAGGGCCGATCAGCCTGTCAATCACGAAAGGCCCAATATAGCGCGGAGACAGCTTGCGGGAGGTTCCCTGGAGCGGGATATCCTTAGCCGCCAGCCACACTTTTTGCCCCGGAGAGTAAGTAGGAGCCGCCGTGCGCCGCTGGTTGGCGTAGTGGCATTGGCGAGACACAGCGCGCAACAGCGCCTCACGAGTCCGCGTCCAGGCCCGGCGGCAACGCTGCAGATGATGCTGGACAGAAGGCACCGCAAGCTCAGCTTCTTGCTCGGGGAACAGAGGTGGCTGGTAACCTAAGGACGCCTCAAAAGGTGAAAGACCTGTGGCCGAGGCGGTGGGTGTGTTATGCGCATATTCAACCCACGGCAAGAATGTGGACCAAGAGGCTGGATTATGGGCAGTGACACAGCGAAGAGTGGTCTCGAGTTCTTGGTTCAGGCGCTCAGTTTGGCCATTGGTCTGTGGATGGTAGCCTGAGCTCAAACAGGGCTTGGCCCCCAGCGCCGTACAAAAGGCTCCCCAGGCCTGAGAAGCAAACTGGGGACCCCTGTCAGACACTATTTCCATAGGGATCCCATGGAGTCTGAAAACATGTTCAACCAACAGTTTAGCTGTTTCTGAAGCAGTGGGCAGTTTATCTAGAGCTATGAAATGTGCTGCCTTGGAAAATCTGTCAACTATGGTAAGTATGGTAGTCTTTCCTGCAGAGTCCGGAAGCCCTGTTACAAAATCCAACGCAATATGTGACCATGGCCGGTGTGGGGTGGTTAGTGGTTGAAGCAGTCCGTAAGGACGGTGATTCCTGGACTTATTACGAGCACAAACCGTGCAAGCAGCTACGTATTCACGTACATCCCTATCCAACGTCTCCCACCAAAAGTGTCTCTTCAGTAGCATAGCTGTCCTACCTCGGCCCGGGTGACCTGTGAACTTGGCCGTGTGAACCCATTCCAAAACCTTGGAGCGGGCTGCTGTGGGTACATAGCGCTTGTTAGCTGGACCGGTGCCCGGATCAGGTTCTGGATCTGTCTTCAGTTGCCCCCCTGCCAGGATATAACCAAGAAAAGAGACTGACGATGCATGAAACTCACACTTTTCTGCCTTTATGTACAGTTTGTTCTCCAATAAGCGCTGGATGACAGCACGGACATGAGCGTGATGTTCCTGGAGCGATCTGGAAAACACGAGTATGTCATCCAGATATACGAACACAAATCTGTTCAGAAAGTCCCTGAGAACATCATTCACTAAAGCTTGAAATACGGCTGGGGCGTTCGTTAGTCCAAAGGGCATGACCAGGTACTCGAAGTGGCCCAGTGGCGTGTTAAAGGCCGTCTTCCACTCATCTCCCTGCCTAATGCGAACCAAATGATAAGCATTACGAAGATCCAGCTTAGTGAAGATAGTGGCGCCTTGCAGGGACTCTGACACAGAACTGATGAGTGGCAATGGGTATTTATTCTTTATAGTTATGTCGTTGAGACCACGGAAATCAATACATGGCCGTAGCGACCCGTCCTTCTTACCCACAAAGAAGAATCCGGCAGCAACAGGTGAAGACGACGGTCGAATTATTCCAGCAGCAAGTGACTCTCTGATGTACTTCTCCATAGCAACACGTTCTGGTTTAGATATGTTGTATAATCGACTGGAGGGCAAAGGAGCACCGGGGAGAAGGTCTATGGCACAGTCATATTGTCTGTGAGGCGGCAAAGCTTGTGCCTTACTCTTACTAAATATCTCTTTGAAATCGTGATATTCCATGGGCACACCAGTGAGATCGGGGGTTGTTTCTTCCAACGCATAGGGCTCCTCGGGGCCCGGGGGACACGCCGACCTCAAACAATTAGCATGGCAGAATACACTCCAGCTTATTATCTTCCGTCCAGACCAATCCAAGTGTGGATTGTGTAGCTTTAACCAAGGGTAGCCGAATGTGAGGGGAGTGTCAGGCGATGAGAGGGCGAAGAAAGTGAGCTCCTCCCTATGATTTCCTGAAGTGATTACAGTCACTGGCTCAGTGTGGTGAGTTATTTGCGCAAAGACCTGGTTATTAAGTGCTTTCGCAGAAATGGGCGGATCTAAAGGCACAAGGTGCGCTCCTAACCGTGTGGCGTGGTCAAAACTGATTAGGTTTTGCTCTGAACCGGAGTCGACCAGGGCCTGAAAGGTGTGCGTGGCACGGTTGATGACTAAACTGACTGTGAGAAGCAAACGGGGTTTATCATCACTATGAGAACCGCCCACCCGTATCCCCGAATCTACTGGCGGGCTGGCCCTTTTCCCCTCTTCGGACATGTAGCGATTAAATGTTCTGGCGACCTGCAATAAAAACACGCGCGTGCACGAAAGCGACGCTCTCTCTCTTCCGACGGCAGCTGAGCGTGGCCGATCTGCATCGGTTCCGGCGCCGTGTCTACGACGGAGGGAGAGGCGGCCGACACAGGCGACTGCATTATGGGTGGGGATGGCGCAAACGAACACGGAAGTGGGCGGAGGAGGGGACGTTGGGGTTTGTAGTTCCTTTCACTCTCCCTCTCTCTCAGCCTGATGTCAATACGGAGAGAAAGGGAGACTAACTCCTCAAACGTAGCGGGCTCATCCCGTGAAGCAAGCTGATCTTTCATGTTATCGTTCAGGGACTGTAGAAAGATTCCCTGCAACGTGTGATCTGGCCACCCCGTCTCCGCGGCGGCCGTTCGAAAATCTATGAGGTAATCAGCAACACTACGGCGACCCTGGCGCAGCTTTAACAACTTACGGGCCGAACTGCCCTCAGAGACAGGATGAGTGAATGTCTTTTTAAACTCACCCAGGAAGTCATCATAAGAGCAAGTTCGCAGGGGATGGCTTGACAGGTATGCTTCTGCCCATTTTAGAGCACGGTCCCGTAATTTCCCTATGAAATAGGAAATCCGAGCGGCGTTGTCAATGAAGGTGCGCGGTGAGCGGCCAAATACCAGATCGCACTGAAGTAGGAATCCCGTGCAGCTCCCCGGATCCCCAGAAAAAGGTTCGGGCTCCGGGGATGATGCGTCGCGAAAAATTGGCCCACTTTGGAGCGCGTAAGCCGAGGCAGGGGACGAAGCGGATGGCTGTGTGTCTTGTGCGGGGGCCGCGGGTTCGGGGGCAGAACGCGGCACGGAAGCGAGGTTAGCTTGTAGTGTCTCTAGGGCAGCAAAGATCTTAGCCTGTCCCTCACCAAGGTCTTTCTGTGAAGCCAGGAGATATTGAATGGATTGCTCGTGGTAACCTAGGATTGCACCTTGTTTCTGAATGGCTGTCCGCTCTGCGTCTGCTGAGTCCATATCGTGGCCAGATCTTACTGTTACGGCCGAGAGGGCCCGGCTGTGGGTGTGGACTCAAATGCAGACACAGAGGGAGGCAAACGGGCGTGAACACAGTGCTTTATTTACAAGTGTCTAGTGAAATTACACAACAGGAGACTATGAATGCTATGAATTATGAAATGCTATGAACTGTGAACTGTGAGGCCAAACTGTGAACATGAAACTGAGTGCTATGGCTAGGTGCTGGATTT
>NW_005188458.1:28492-31814 GCF_000239375.1 Pundamilia nyererei
CTCACAAGGGGTTCGCAGCCTAGCACTGACATGGGTTAGCAGAAGATCTGGCAGAGGTCTGTTGTGAATGCTGGTCTTATATGCAGGTGACTTGATTGGAACCAGGTGTGGAAGCTGATTGGAGTCTCTGCCTGAAGGTAGAACCCAGCGGAGTGGAAAAACCCCGTGCTCACCCGGACCATGACAGAAATCATCATGTTCCCCCTGCTATCAGCCCTCCAACTCCCACTGTCACAGCATCCCCACCCGACCTAAACGTGTCATCCCTTGCCCAAGCCCTACAAGACAGTGTGGCTCTAAATAGACTTCCAGTTCCAGAGCCGTCTGTATTTAGTGGGGACCCCATTCAGTTCATTGAGTGGAAAACTTCATTCATGTCACTTATTGACAAAAAGGCCATCTCCCCAGCAGACAAACTTTAATACTTAAGGAAGTATGTAGGCAGCCCAGCTCGTAAAATATTGGAAGGAACTTTCTATAGAAATGACAGCGACACTTATAAGGATGCGTGGAACAAACTGGATAACAGATATGGCCAAACCTTTATTATACAGAAAGCCTTCAGAGTTAAGCTCACAGATTGGCCAAAGATCCAACCAAGAGATGCAGAAGGATTAAGAGACTTCTCAGATTTCTTAAACATTTGCCAAGATGCAATGACACATGTGAAGAACCTTGAAATACTGAATGACTGTGAAGAGAATAAGAAGCTAATCCTCAAACTACCAGAGTGGATAGCATCTCACTGGAACAGGAAGGTTACTGAAGCCGTAAAGGGCAATAAGGAATTCCCCAGTTTTAACCCTTGTATGGTGTTCGGGTCTGTGAGACCCGTGTTCAGTTTTTTTCAAAAGAAAAATTAAACAATTAATTATTTTTTCACGTGTAAATGTGTTGTGTCTTTCCACTCACTCCACTTGATTATAACTGATTTATTTATAACATTTTATATAAAAGAAAAACGAGTGATCTAACAAAGGGAAAGGGAAAAAATTAACCATGTTTGCTGTTCATATGTCTTGTAATTGGGATGAAGTAAACATCTGTTGAGTAATTTAACATAAAATTGTTTGATAGTGTTAATTTGGAAAGCCAAAACTCTAGCGGGTCCACCAGACCCATGAACACTGGCTGAGTAACAAAAATACGAACACCACACAAGGGTTAAGGACTTCGCCGCATTTATGGCGACAAAGGCAGAGATCGCTTGCAATCCGATCACCTCAGCTTATGCCCTCCGCAGCTCTGAGTCGAGCACTGCAAAACAAGGCAGCAGAGACCCTAAGAGGAACAAGGCAAGCGTTCTAAACACACAGACTGAGGCTGACACCGAGAGGCTCAAGCCAGTTAAAGGAAAGGAAAGACCTCCTTGTGCCTTCTGTCAAAATAATCAGCACAGACTACATGGATGTCCCAAGTTTATTGCTAAAACTCTGGAGGAGCGTCGAGATTT
This sequence comes from Pundamilia nyererei, assembly GCF_000239375.1. NCBI lineage: Eukaryota > Metazoa > Chordata > Actinopteri > Cichliformes > Cichlidae > Pundamilia > Pundamilia nyererei. The sequence continues at coordinate 29,946 of NW_005188458.1, forward strand.
TGTCAGAGAACATAAGCTCTGCTATGGCTGCACCAAACCTGGACATAGTGCAAAAGACTGTCGACATCGACACTCATGCAACACGTGCAAGGGTAAACATCCCACTTGTTTACACGATGACAACTATGTAAAGAAGGAAAGGGTCCTGCCAAAGGAAACCGCTATTCTGAGCAACCCCGGCCAAACGGAGGCTGCTGCAACTTCAATGTCAGTGATTACTGGACAGCCAACTAACACATCAATGATTGTGCCTGTGTGGGTGTCAAAAAAGGATGCAGGAACTGAGGAACTGGTTTACGCCCTGCTGGACACACAAAGTGACACGACATTTGTTGACTACACGAATCAAAGGCAATGGAGATACAGTACGTCCCTACCGACCAGAATCCTGCGGATCGTGCTTCTAGAGGTTGTTTCGTCAATGAGCTAATATCATCGAACTGGTTTACCGGCCCTGCATTTCTATGGGAAAAGGGAGTTGACCTCTCAGAAGAGGTGGCTCCGGAACTATCAGTCGGAGATCCAGAAGTTAAGGAAACACGAACTCTAAACACGGAAACTATAGAACAAGATTCTCTTACTTATCGGCTGGCAAAGTTCTCGTCCTGGACTCGCGCCATCTGTGCAGTGGCTCGCATTCTTCGAAGGATCAACAAGGATAAGTCAATCGGCCTCTCTACAATGCAGGAAAGAGAAGAAGCCAAGCGCCTCATCATCAAAGATCTGTAGAGACAAACATACTCGGAGGAAGTGCGGCTATTGAAGAAAGGTTGTCAGCTGCCACCTCATAACAAGCTAAATCAGCTCAACCCCTTCTTGGACAACAATGGTGTGATTAAGGTGGGAGGTCGACTCCGTGATTCAAACCTTCCTCTCTCAGTCAAACACCCTACCATCATTCCAAAGGAATATCATGTTACAAGGATGATCATAGCATACTGTCATGAAGAAGTCAAGCATCAAGGTGAGGGGATGACTCTCAGTGCAATTAGGACAAGAGGTTACTGGATACCAGGAATTGGTAGGATGGTTGCATCCTATCTTCGCCGATGTGTAGTTTGTCGGAAGCTTCGGAGACGGACAGAAGAACAGAAAATGGCCGATCTCCCTCCAGAGCGAGTAAATTCATCCCCACACTTTACCTACTGTGGAATGGATTGCTTTGGAACCTTCTATAGCAAGCAAGGATGTAGTGTGCGAAAACGATATGGTCTCCTTTTCACCTGCTTCTCCTCCAGAGCCATCCATATTGAAATGCTGGAGGATCTACCTACAGACTCATTCATAATTGTACTGCGCTGCTTCATTGCTATATGTGGAGCAGTGCGCCAGATCAAATCTGACCAAGGCAGTAACTTCCTAGGAGCCAACAATGAACTGCAGGAAGCCCTTGCGGAATTAGATGGTGATAAACTGTGGTGATAAACTATGAATGCGAGAGTGAATGAATTGTGAATGCATTGTAAAGCGCTTTGGGTGCCTTGAAAAGCGCTATATAAATCCAATCCATTATTATAAACTGACGAACTTCCTTTCTAAGAAGCAGTGTGACTTCATCCTAAATGCTCCTGGCTCAAGTCACGTTGGTGGAGTGTGGGAGCGTCAAATTAGAACAGTCAGGCGTGTTCTCAACGTGACCCTTGGACTCTCACCTGGAAACCTATCTGATGCTTCCCTCCGAGCATTCTTCTATGAAGCAATGACGATAGTTAATAGTCGTCCTCTCACTAGGGATGGGTATCGAAACCCGGTTCTTGTTGAGAACCGGTTCCCACTGTTTCAATTCCTTGGAATCGTTTGCCATTTTTGCAAACGATTCCCTTATCGATTCCAGTCGCCCCGAATGACGTCACCACGTTGCGGAGCGTC
>NW_005188459.1:0-1206 GCF_000239375.1 Pundamilia nyererei
ATGAGATGAGATGGTCCTAAAATTCCCAAAAGTCTCAACGTTCTCAAAAGTAAGCAAATAAAACAAATTGATGGAGAGTTAAGGTACTGACCGCTGTTCTAACATGTGGACACGGTGAGAGGTGTTAGTCTCAAAGAATCCATCTTTGTCCAACCAATAAATATCAACAAAAGGATTCCAGACACCCGGCATAAACACCAGGCACCTTTTACTGAAGTTGTACCTTAAACACATGCACAGTAACTCAGTATATTCATGAAACTGTATTTCTTTAAGCTCTATCAACCAAAAAATGTATTTATTGAAACATTTTTATATTCATTGCTATGTTCATCCTAAATTATGGTCTCTTCCTGCACTATGGAAAGAATTAAAGCAGAAGTCTTTGACTTTCAACACAATATGTTGTCCTAAATGAAGCCTGACATTCATAAATATTAAATCAACAGAACACCACATTTCTCAGAATATCATAGATTAGAAGACTTACCTCTCTGTGCTTTGATTACTTCATTTGAGGGTTCTTGCACTTGTGGAACCAAAGAGTAATCCCCTGAAATACAGACCATCAAATACTGTGTACAGTAGTCTACAATAGAGGTTGGATAATCACAAAGATATGTTAGAAATGTTATTACATTTCCAACTATGTAGTTTACAGTAATCAAAGCTTAGCCAGCCTATTGCCATTGTTGCTTCTTTTTTTTTGTTTGTGTTGTTCGGCTGTTTATAGACTATTTTTCTCAAGCAGCTAAACAATGTAAAAAAGTAAACCACTGTTAATATGTTTTGTAATGTCTTCATATTGGTCAGTATATATTGGTCAGTATGAAAAGAACCAGAGGCAACCTCGAGGGTAAGCAGTGTGGTGGACGTAAGCTAGGTCTTGTTTCTTTTCTTCCAGTTGGATTTATTATTGAAGTCACATGATCACTGAACACCTGGACCTCTATAGATAGACTCGCTTCCAGGTCTCTGGGTGGTGGTAAAAGTCACCCTGGTAGTCCATGACAGACACAAATATTCTACCAGACCTTTTCCTGCTTCCTATCATTACTACTATTACTTGTATGCAGTGTTGGGGAGTAACGGAATACATGTACCGCCGTTACGTATTTAGAATACAAAATATGAGTAACTGTATTCCGTTACAGTTACAGTTTAAAAAGGTGGTATTCAGAATACAGTTACTTTGTTGAAATAAAT
>NW_005188459.1:2877-4202 GCF_000239375.1 Pundamilia nyererei
CCACAATATATTAAGTAATCCAAAGTATTCAGAATACGTTACTGTCATTGAGTAACGTAACGGAATAGGTTACAGAATACATTTTGGGGCATGTATTCTGTATTCTGTAATGGAATACATTTTAAAAGTAACCTTCCCAACACTGCTTGTATGTGAGTACGTATACACCATAGGCATAGACAGACATAGCATGTGGATCTGAAGTGCAGCGAGTGCAGAGGTACCCTAAACCTGCATTATTTTTGATTGCCACCAGGGGGAGATGCATGTGATTACAGAAAGACTGAGTCCTCTGACCATAAGGTATGTCCACATGTACACGGGTATTTTTGAAAATGAAGATTTCTAGTTTTTAAAAAATATCTCCGTCCGTATGTAAATGCCCAAAATGAAGTCAAACGCTGTCAGGAACATGCCAAATCCTAACCGGGTAGAAATGTTGGCCAATCAGAAGCCCAGAAGCCTGGGAGGAAAGAGTAAACAGGGTTTTGTAGTAAATTGTCATGATGAGACATGTCATCTCCTCATTACCTAGTGTGTATTTATAGTGTGTGTTGGCTTCTGTTCATCGTCGGATCGTCTGTGTTTCTCGGTGTAACTACGTCTCTCTGCATTCTCCGCTCCCCGTTTCATGCTTAAGTTTGTTATTTAGTTTTCCCAGTATAGGTTTTTTCAGTCATTCGTCTTGTCTCACTACCTGTTCAGTCGCTCCACTTCTGCAAATAAAACTTCATTCTCATCACCAGTCAACTGCCTGCATTTTGGGTCCTTTTCCTCCTACACCACACGGCTCACGCCGGCAGTGACATAAATCCTTAATTAATGTTATCGTGCTGTATCCCTGTTGTGCTGTCCTCTATGTTGTTGCATGCTGGGCCAGCAGGTTGAGGGTCACAGATGCCAGCAGACTAAATAAACTGATCTACAAGACCAGTAATGTTGTGGGGATGAAGCTGGACTCCGTTAGGGTGGTGTCAGAGAGGCAGATGTTGTCCAAGATAAGGACAATCATGGATAATACCTCCCACACTTATTGAGCACTTTTAAGGACATTTTGTATCACTGCTATGCAGATGATATTCAGTTATATAGCTCCTTTAGGCCCCATGATGTTTCCAAGCTACAGATTTAGCATAAGTGACTAGACTCCATTAGAGGTTGGATGGCTGGAAACTTTCTTCAACTAAATGAGGAGAAGACTGAAGTCCTTGTTTGTGCTCCTAAAAATTTTGTACCTAGTGTTATGGAAAACTTGGGTCCACTTGCTACATTTGCCAAACCGTCTATCAGGAGCCTTGGTGTTACTATTGACTCAGCTCTGACTT